>NC_091184.1:8944670-8956570 GCF_040958095.1 Procambarus clarkii | reverse complement strand
TGTGTCTTACAGGCACACTCTCCCATGGTACATCACCACCATGTGTCTTACAGGCACACTCTCCCATGGTACATCACCACCATGTGTCTTACAGGCACACTCTCCCATGGTACATCACCACCATGTGACTTACAGGCACACTCTCCCATGGTACATCACCACCATGTGTCTTACAGGCACACTCCCATGGTACATCACCACCATGTGTCTTACAGGCACACTCTCCCATGGTACATCACCACATGTGTCTTACAGGCACACTCCCATGGTAATCACCACCAGTGTCTTACAGGCACACTCTCCCATGGTACATCACCACCATGTGTCTTACAGGCACACTCTCCCATGGTACATCACCATAATGTGTCTTACAGGCACACTCACCCATGGTACATCACCACCATGTATCTTACAGGCACACTCCCATGGTACATCACCACCAGTGTCTTACAGGCACACTCTCCCATGGTACATCACCACCATGTGTCTTACAGGCCAACTCTCCATGGTACATCAATATGTGATTACAGGCACACTTCCCATGGTACATCACCACAATATGTCTTACAGGCGCACTCTCCCATGGTACATCACCACCATGTGTCTTACAGGCACACTCTCCCATGGTACATCATACCATGTGTCTTACAGGCACACTCTCCATGGTACATCACCACCACGTGTCTTACAGGCACACACTCCCATGGTACATCACCACCATGTCTTACAGGCACACTCTCCCATGGTACATCACCACCATGTGTCTTACAGGCACACTCTCCCATGGTACATCACCACCATGTGTCTTACAGGCACACTCTCCCATGGTACATCTCCACCATGTATCTTACAGGCACACTCTCCCATGGTACATCACCACCATGTGTCTTACAGGCACACTCTCCCATGGTACATCACCACCATGTATCTTACAGGCACACTCTCCCATGGTACATCACCACCATGTGTCTTACAGGCACTCTCTCCCATGGTGCATCACCACCATGTGTCTTACAGGCACACTCTCCCATGGTACATCACCACCATGTGTCTTAGAGGCACACTCTCCCATGGTACATCACCACCATGTGTCTTACAGGCACACTCTCCCATGGTACATCACCACCATGTGTCTTACAGGCACACTCTCCCATGGTACATCACCACCATGTATCTTACAGGCACTCTCTCCCATGGTACATCACCACATGTGTCTACAGGCACACTCTTTCATGGTACATCACCACCATGTGTCTTACAGGCACACTCTCCCATGGTACATCACCACCATGTGTCTTACAGGCACACTCTCCCATGGTACATCACCACATGTGTCTTACAGGCAACTCTCCCATGGTACATCACCACCATGTATCTTACAGGCACACTCTCCCATGGTACATCACCACCATGTATCTTACAGGCAACTCTCCCATGGTACATCACCACCATGTATCTTACAGGCACACTCTCCCATGGTAATCACCACCAAGTGTCTTACAGGCACACTCTCCCATGGTACATCACCACCAGGTGTTTACAGGCACACTCTCCCATGGTACATCACCACATGTGTCTTACAGGCACACTCCCATGGTAATCACCACCAGTGTCTTACAGGCACACTCTCCATGGTACATCACCACCATGTGTCTTACAGGCACACTCTCCCATGGTACATCACCATAATGTGTCTTACAGGCACACTCACCCATGGTACATCACCACCATGTATCTTACAGGCACACTCCCATGGTACATCACCACCAGTGTCTTACAGGCACACTCTCCCATGGTACATCACCACCATGTCTTACAGGCAACTCTCCATGGTACATCACCATATGTGAGTATAGACACACTTTCCCATGGTACATCACCACATATGTCTTACAGGCGCACTCTCCCATGGTACATCATCACCATATGTGTCTTACAGGCACACTCTCCCATGGTACATCACCACCATGTGTCTTACAGGCACACTCTCCCATGGTACATCATACCATGTGTCTTACAGGCACACTCTCTCATGGTACATCACCACCACGTGTCTTACAGGCACACACTCCCATGGTACATCACCACCATATGTCTTACAGGCACACTCTCCCATGGTACATCACCACCATGTGTCTTACAGGCACACTCTCCCATGGTACATCACCACCATGTGTCTTACAGGCACACTCTCCCATGGTACATCACCACCATGTGTCTTACAGGCACACTCTCCCATGGTACATCACCACCATGTGTCTTACAGGCACACTCTCCCATGGTACATCACCACCATGTGTCTTACAGGCACACTCTCCCATGGTACATCACCACCATGTGTCTTACAGGCACACACTCCCATGGTACATCACCACCATGTGTCTTACAGGCACACTCTCCCATGGTACATCACCACATGTGTCTTACAGGCACACTCCCATGGTAATCACCACCAAGTGTCTTACAGGCACACTCTCCCATGGTACATCACCACCATGTGTCTTACAGGCACACTCTCCCATGGTACATCACCATAATGTGTCTTACAGGCACACTCCCATGGTACATCACCACCATGTATCTTACAGGCACACTCATGGTAATCACCACCAAGTGTCTTACAGGCACACTCTCCCATGGTACATCACCACCATGTATCTTACAGGCAACTCTCCATGGTACATCACCAATAGTGATGTATAGCACACTTCCCATGGTACATCACCACATATGTCTTACAGGCGCACTCTCCCATGGTACATCACCACCATGTGTCTTACAGGCACACTCTCCCATGGTACATCATACCATGTGTCTTACAGGCACACTCTCCATGGTACATCACCACCACGTGTCTTACAGGCACACACTCCCATGGTACATCACCACCATATGTCTTACAGGCACACTCTCCCATGGTACATCACCACCATGTGTCTTACAGGCACACTCTCCCATGGTACATCACCACCATGTGTCTTACAGGCACACTCTCCCATGGTACATCAACCATGTGTCTTACAGGCACACTCTCATGGTACATCACCACCACGTGTCTTACAGGCACACTCCCATGGTACATCACCACCATGTCTTACAGGCACACTCTCCCATGGTACATCACCACCATGTGTCTTACAGGCACACTCTCCCATGGTACATCACCACCATGTGTCTTACAGGCACACTCTCCCATGGTACATCACCACCATGTGTCTTACAGGCACACTCTCCCATGGTACATCACCACCATGTGACTTACAGGCACACTCTCCCATGGTACATCACCACCATGTGTCTTACAGGCACACACTCCCATGGTACATCACCACCATGTGTCTTACAGGCACACTCTCCCATGGTACATCACCACCATGTGTCTTACAGGCACACTCTCCCATGGTACATCACCACCATGTGTCTTACAGGCACACTCTCCCATGGTACATCACCACCATGTGTCTTACAGGCACACTCTCCCATGGTACATCACCACATGTGTCTTACAGGCACACTCTCATGGTACATCACCACATGTATCTTACAGGCACACTCTCCCATGTACATCACCACCATGTGTCTTACAGGCACACTCTCCCATGGTACATCACCATGTGTCTTACAGGCACACTCTCCATGGTACATCACCACCACGTGTCTTACAGGCACACTCCCATGGTACATCACCACCATGTCTTACAGGCACACTCTCCCATGGTACTTCACCACCATGTGTCTTACAGGCACACTCTCCCATGGTACATCACCACCATGTGTCTTACAGGCACACTCTCCCATGGTACATCACCACCATGTGTCTTACAGGCACACTCTCCCATGGTACATCACCACCATGTGTCTTACAGGCACACTCTCCCATGGTACATCACCACCATGTGACTTACAGGCACACTCTCCCATGGTACATCACCACCATGTGTCTTACAGGCACACACTCCCATGGTACATCACCACCATGTGTCTTACAGGCACACTCTCCCATGGTACATCACCACCATGTGTCTTACAGGCACACTCTCCCATGGTAATCACCACCAAGTGTCTTACAGGCACACTCTCCCATGGTACATCACCACCATGTGTCTTACAGGCACACTCTCCCATGGTACATCACCATAATGTGTCTTACAGGCACACTCTCATGGTACATCACCACATGTATCTTACAGGCACACTCTCCCATGTACATCACCACCATGTGTCTTACAGGCACACTCTCCCATGGTACATCACACCATGTGTCTTACAGGCACACTCTCCCATGGTACAACCACATGTATCTTACAGGCACACTCTCCCATGGTATATCACCACCATGTGTCTTACAGGCACACTCTCCCATGGTACATCACCACCATGTGTCTTACAGGCACACTCTCCCATGGTACATCACCACCATGTGTCTTACAGGCACACTCTCCCATGGTACATCACCACCTTGTGTCTTACAGGCACACTCTCCCATACATAACCACTATGTATCTTACAGGCACACTCTCCCATGGTATATCACCACCTTGTGTCTTACAGGCACACTCTCCCATGGTACAACCACTATGTATCTTACAGGCACACTCTCCCATGGTACATCACCACCATGTGTCTTACAGGCACACTCTCCCATGGTATATCACCACCTTGTGTCTTACAGGCACACTCTCCCATGGTACATCACCACCATGTATCTTATAGGCACACTCTCCCATGGTACATCACTCTTATGGTACACCACTCCTCCACTCATCACTACATCACAGCTACGAGGAAAGGCTAAAGGAACTGAACCTCACATCCCTGGAAAACAGAAGAGTAAGGGGAGACATGATAACCACCTACAAAATTCTCAGGGGAATTGACAGGGTGGACAAAGACAAACTCTTCAGCACGGGTGGGACACGAACAAGGGGATACAGGTGGAAATTTAGTACCCAGATGAGTCACAGAGACGTTAGAAAGAATTTTTTCAGTGTCAGAGTAGTTAATAAATAGAATGCACTAGGAAGTGATGTGGTGGAGGCTGACTCCATACACAGTTTCAAATGTAGATATGATAGAGCCCAGTAGGCTCTGGAATCTGTACACCAGTTGATTGACAGTTGAGAGGCGGGACCAAAGAGCCAAAGCTCAACCCCCGCAAGCACAATTAGGTGAGAACAATTAGGCGAGTACCTTTTGCCTTGCTCTAACCTTCCTCTAAGATTTCCATCTCCTCGCCTCTCTCTTGCCTTACTTAATGCCTTTGCCTCCCTCGTCTCATCACAAACGACTTGATAATGGTCCAGGACGGATCAAAACGTCGTCGTCTCTTCAATTTCTAGAGTGTGGTTTGCGTAACAGTAATAAATGTTCCTAATCCTTGGGTGCCCGCGTACCACAAAGATACCTAACATGAGAATGGAACTTAATATTCCAAGCGTCGTTGATCGTGTTGCTGAAATTAACTGTTAAATTGGCATAAACATGCTTAGGCTAGCTCACCCTTACCCTTGCACAGAAGCCCTCCAGAATTTCTTTATTGAAGGTCAACATTGTTCCAAATGGATAACTAAAACTGGAACTGAACTCAGAATGTATCAGATTTATCATTTGTACCATGAGAGACAACAACGGCCCTTTCCTGCACCGTGGGAGATTAGACCCTTTCCAGTTTTATTCCCTCCCTTTCCTCCCAAGAAACAAATTAGAGATCAGCCCAAGCTTCGTCTTGAGGCAAAGCTCAACACCTTAAGCCATATTGATGCTCTGTCCATAGAACATTCTCTCTCTCAAATCATATACACTGATGATTCCCTACACCGCACCACGGGTGCAGCTGGAAGTGCAGTTGTCCTGATAATGGGCAATAGCTTAGATTTTAGGTGGTGAGTCCGTATAAACAACTGGGCCTCTAGCCTTCAGACCGAACTATTTGCCTTGCTTCTTGCACTGAAATGTGCACAAGTCTCCAGATTTGATACATTAATTGTAAGTGACTCTTTATCATCCTTAATTGCTCACAACTATTTAAGACAAATGTAACATGCTCGTGTCTGAAGCTTGACACAAATACAACAAAATTTATAATGATGGTAACGGAGTCCATTTCATGTTGGACTCCTAATGAATGACAGAGCTAATTAGCTACCCAAAGAATCTGCCTTTAGAGGAGAAATTCAGTAAACCTTGAAATGGTCAATAAGCAGTCTGAGAGCAATAGAACACCAAAAGTTTCAACAAGATCTTGTAGCTCTGAGGCAAAGTGAAATTGACACCAGTAATACCATACACATCATCATCAACTATCATGCAAGAGGAGCCACACATCTATGGTTCACCCAATAAAATCAGCAGACTTCTAGATGTTACTACTGCTCGGCTTAGACTCGGTTACAAGTATCTCTGGGAATTCTCATTATCTGCTGATGTAGACCTGACCAAACGTAAACTGTGTCAACAAAATTATATCGCACACGCTCCGTCACTATGTGATGGAGTGCGAAAAGATACATGAAAGTAGAGACAATTCTATAACAAATGTTCCAGAGATGTGTAAATATTTAAATCAAAATTACTTGCTACCAGAAATCTTAGTCAAATATCCCCAGTTAGCTAACTGTAGGTAGTAACAAGTGATTGTAACCTACCCACCGTTGCCCACTGGATGGGGGGCGGTGTGCAGGATAAACATATCAATTGTGACACTAGCTCTTCACATATGTCAGTTGCTTAATTTAATTTAGAAACTGTACTTGTGGTCGGTCTCGAGTACATTGTTTATGTGACGATGTGCATTTAGTTTTGTAACTAGTTCATCAAGATTGTAACTTGCTTAGCCAAATGAATTGTGGGGTTCAGTCCCTGAGCCCATTATATGCCTCTGGAACCCTTTCCATTGCCTCCCATAAGATGGGTATGGGGTGCATAATGAATGAACTAAACTAAACATCAGCATGGAATCAGTTAAGGCAGATAATGCACTACGACTTTATAAGTGTTATGATTAAATAAAAATGATAAAACTAAAAAAAACACGGGTACGCTGCCTGTAATTTTATTGATAATCAACAAACGTGTAACACAGTTCCATTTAGAAGGTCCCCATCCCGTAATTGAAAACTAGGATTTCATAACTAAAGGAGTGCTGGTGTGGAGGAGAGAATATACCATTAGTTGAAAACAGAGGGTAATGCTGAAAGAAGATAAATCAGCAGCGAACAGTTGCAAGTATTAAAAAACGCAAGTAGTGTACTCCCGCGAGATCATTTGGGGTCTTTCAGATTGTGATATATATCATCAAACTGATAGAAGAAAGTCTTAAGTATCCTTACTTGCAGATTATGCACATTTGCTGAGATTTTCGAACGAAAACGTTTGAGGGAGAGTACAAGGAGATCTATATGCGCTCAAGCGGTGGTCGGACAGATGGTCACTTTCCTTTAACACTGACAAATGCAATGCACTAAACTTAGGTGAGACGAAGAGAAGGCACCAGGAATAGTATAGGCTAGATAGCTATTTCTTGATTCTGTTAACACAACAAGGTGAAGACTGCTAGGATGGTACCCGCGCACATGGACAGATAATTTACATCAAAGTTGTGAGAAACGTTTAGGTGACCAAAAGATGATATCTTTGCAGCACAGTGTCCCGGACATACTAATGTTCCACAGTCACATCCATATAGATTTGATCTCCAATTTTATCTACATATCTTCTAAATAAAAAATTATTATTTGCAGGTTTCTTTCCAACTTAATACTCACATCTTAATAATAAAGAAAAGTATAAAAAACATTTATTATGTGAGCTGTAAAAGAAGAAGCTATGTCTATGTGTGGAACTCTGGACTGTGAGGCCGCGGAGGACGCTCCCACAGCTGGGCTACGAGGCCGCGGAGGACGCTCCCACAGCTGGGCTACGAGGCCGCGGAGGACGCTCCCACAGCTGGGCTACGAGGCCGCGAAAGGACGCTCCCACAGCTGGGCTACGAGGCCGCGGAGGACGCTCCCACAGCTGGACTACGAGGCCGCGGAGGACGCTCCCACAGCTGGGCTACGAGGCCGCGGAGGACGCTCCCACAGCTGGGCTATGAGGCCGCGGAGGACGCTCCCACAGCTGGGCTACGAGGCCGCGGAGGACGCTCCCACAGCTGGGCTACGAGGCCGCGGAGGACGCTAACACAGCTGGGCTACGAGGCCGCGGAGGACGCTCCCACAGCTGGGCTACGAGGCCGCGGAGGACGCTCCCACAGCTGGACTACGAGGCCGCGGAGGACGCTCCCACAGCTGGGCTACGAGGCCGCGGAGGACGCTCCCACAGCTGGGCTACGAGGCCGCTGAGGACGCTCCCACAGCTGGGCTACGAGGCCGCGGAGGACGCTCCCACAGCTGGACTACGAGGCCGCGGAGGACGCTCCCACAGCTGGGCTACGAGGCCGCGGAGGACGCTCCCACAGCTGGGCTACGAGGCCGCTGAGGACGCTCCCACAGCTGGGCTACGAGGCCGCGGAGGACGCTCCCACAGCTGGGCTACGAGGCCGCGGAGGACGCTCCCACAGCTGGGCTACGAGGCCGCGGAGGACGCTCCCACAGCTGGGCTACGAGGCCGCGGAGGACGCTCCCACAGCTGGGCTACGAGGCCGCGGAGGATGCTCCCACAGCTGGACTACGAGGCCGCGGAGGACGCTCCCACAGCTGGGCTACGAGGCCGCGGAGGACGCTCCCACAGCTGGGCTACGAGGCCGCGGAGGATGCTCCCACAGCTGGGCTACGAGGCCGCGGAGGACGCTCCCACAGCTGGGCTACGAGGCCGCGGAGGACGCTCCCACAGCTGGGCTACGAGGCCGCGGAGGACGCTCCCACAGCTGGGCTACGAGGCCGCGGAGGACGCTCCCACAGCTGGGCTACGAGGCCGCGGAGGACGCTCCCACAGCTGGGCTACGAGGCCGCGGAGGATGCTCCCACAGCTGGGCTACGAGGCCGCGGAGGACGCTCCCACAGCTGGGCTACGACGGCTTCTGATTACTCTTTCATAAACACAGATCTTATCTTGCATAAACACCAAGAATCTAATAAGCAAAATGAAATCTTGTGTGTTGCTTGTTTTGTGAGGGTTAGTGAGTTACCAAATTAATAGATAAGTAAACTGTATATGAATAATATTTGTTGAATTATTACTGTTCATGAACTTTGAAAAGTGCTTCAATAAGTGAAAGTAACGTGAATGATGTCTACATATGTTTGGTCCAGGCATAATTAGCACACACACACACAAACAGTCACTCAGACATTCCTGTAAGCATGCAAGTGCTGATTTGATGTGTACTTCATTAGAACGTTACAAATTAAATCCGATTTTAAATGAAGTTGAGGTTAAACAACTCAGATGAAGTTGTAAAACACATTGTATCTAACTTTACTATAACATTCGGACCATAAGCACTCATCCACTGCCTTACTGTAAGCACCATGTGAGTCATAAACACTCACCCACCACGTTACTGTAAGTAACATGTGAGTCATAAGCACTCATCCACTGCCTTACTGTAAGCAACATGTGAGTCATAAACACTCACCCACCACGTTACTGTAAGTAACATGTGAGTCATAAACACTCACCCACCACGTTACTGTAAGTAACATGTGAGTCATAACACTCACCCACCACGTTACTGTAAGTAACATGTGAGTCATAAACACTCACCCACCACGTTACTGTAAGTAACATGTGAGTCATAAACACTCACCCACCACGTTACTGTAAGCAACATGTGAGTCATAAACACTCACCCACCACGATACTGTAAGCAACATGTGAGTCATAAACACTCACCCACCACGTTACTGTAAGTAACATGTGAGTCATAAACACTCACCCACCACGTTACTGTAAGTAACATGTGAGTCATAACACTCACCCACCACGTTACTGTAAGCAACATGTGAGTCATAACACTCACCCACCACGTTACTGTAAGTAACATGTGAGTCATAAACACTCACCCATCACGTTACTGTAAGTAACATGTGAGTCATAAACACTCACCCACCACGTTACTGTAAGCAACATGTGAGTCATAAACACTCACCCACCACGTTACTGTAAGCAACATGTGAGTCATAAACACTCACCCACCACGTTACTGTAAGTAACATGTGAGTCATAAACACTCACCCACCACGTTACTGTAAGCAACATGTGAGTCATAAACACTCACCCACCACGTTACTGTAAGCAACATATGAGTCATAAACACTCACCCACCACGTTACTGTAAGTAACATGTGAGTCATAAACACTCATCCAACATTATACTTCTAACAACAAATGGTATTTGTGGAGACTGAAAGATATAGCTGCGGACTTGATCCTACAATTAACCCTTCGACTCATCACTGAAAAAGAGGGAGTTGCCAAAATAATGGAAGACAGCCAATGTAGTGCCAATGTGCCAGAATGACAGGACACAGGAGCCACTAAACTACACAGTAGCTTCACTATCGACCATTCTCAGTTAGGCGCTAGAGAAGCTTGCAAGGAAACGTCTCTTGGAACGCTTAACAAATAAAAATTTCTCTCTAAGCACCAGCATGGATTCATTTAAGATAGGGAATGTTATACGAATTCATAAGTGTTATGTTTAAATAAAAATGATAAAAATAAGGGAAGAAGGGTTTGCTGCCTGTATTTTCATTGAAAAGAAACAAACGTTTACCATACTTCTCTTTAGAAGGTCTCAATCCCAGAATTGAAGATCAGGATTTATAACTAAAGGAGTGTTAGTGTGGAGGAGAGAACATATCATTGGTTGAAAACAGAGGGTAATGCAGAAAGAAGAAAAATCAGCGGCAAAAGATTCAAATATTAAAAAACCGCAAGTAGTGTACCCCCGCGAGATCATTTGGGGTAATTCAGATTGTGATATATGTCATCAAACTAACAGAAGAATGTCTTAGGTATTCATACTTGCGGATTATGCATAATTGCTGAGATTTACAAACAATGACGTTTGAAGGAGAGTACAAGGAGATCTAGATGGTCAGACAGATGGTCACTTTCCTTTAACACTGACAAATGCAAAGATCTCAACGTAGGTGAGACGAAGAGAGGGCACCAGGAATATTATAGGCTAGAAACAGATTTTTTTTTATTCTGTTAACAAGGTGAAGACTGCTAGGATGGTACACGCGCACATGGACAGATAATTTACATCAAAGTTGTGAGAAACGTTTAGGTGACCAAAAGAGTATTATCTAGGCAACACAGTGTCCCAGACATACTAATGTTCCATAGACATACATATCGATTTGATCTCCAACTCTCTCTTTATATTGTTTGATATTTTACTATATTCTTTCCAAATTAATACTCACATCTTAAGAATTAAAAAAAATGAAAAACTATATTAGGGGAAAAGTAAAAGAAGCCTCACTACGATAATGGGTGGAATTCTGGACTAGTTGCATGTGAAAAGGGCTGCAACTTTTAAGTTTCAATATCACAGCTTATGCAGAACCGGAGAATTTTTTTTTCAACACATATTACACATTTTCAACAATTTACTACAACCACAAGTGTCACATGAAATCATTTCTATGACACTGTTCTATCTAATTAGCATATAATAAAGAATTTGTATTACTGGATTTTCCAAAATATGTTTAGTTTGACTAATATAAATAATCAAATTTCCCTCCCCCCCAAAAAAAAATATGCATATATATCATGTCTATTTACTATTTATTAAATCAATAAATAAACTTAGAAAAAACGCTTCTTACAGATTGTAGAGACATAAACTCTACATTTAAAGTGTAAGTTTCATGTAAATTTAATAAAAAATGAAAGAGAAGTACTTACATTTATGTTACTTGATTAAAAAGTTATAATGAAATGAAGTC
>NC_091184.1:8927170-8939670 GCF_040958095.1 Procambarus clarkii | reverse complement strand
CTTTGTGTTGGGTAATTAGAGGACGTAAGTGATTTTGGGTAGTAGAACCCCAAGCACAAATACCATAGTTGAGATAAGGATAGATAAGGGAGTAATAGAGAGTCACCAGGGCAGGGCGTGGTACATAATATCTGATCTTAGAAAGAATGCCCACAGTTTTTGAAACTTTTTTTTATATATTTAGAATGTGTCCCTGGAAATTCAGCTTGTGGTCAATGAGAATGCCAAGGAATTTGCCATCTAATTTGTTACAAATTTGGGTATTGTTTATTTTGAGATTTATATGACTAGAGGATTTATTGCCAAACAGAATATAGAAAGTTTTGTCAATGTTAAGGGTGAGTTTGTTGGCAGTTAGCCAAAGATGGACTTTATTTAGCTCAGTATTTACTGTGGCATTTAGAGCAAGAGGGTCAGGACTGGAGTAAATGAAGGTTGTGTCGTCAGCAAATAGAATTGGTTTGAGGTGTTGGGAGGCATTTGGAAGGTCATTAATGTAGATGAGAAAGAGGAGAGGGCCAAGTATGCTGCCCTGAGGTACACCAATGTTGATGGGTAGGGTGGGAGAAATTGTATTATTCACAGAAACATATTGGAGCCTGTCAGTAAGGTAGGACTCGAGGTATTGAAGGGAGTGTCCTCTGACTCCATAATGATGTAATTTAAGAAGAAGGTTATGGTGGTTGACAGTATCAAAAGCTTTACGCAGGTCCACAAATAACCCAACAGGGAACTCCTTTTATCAAGAGCTGTATGAATCGAGTTAAGCATACTAATAAGTGCATCGTTAGTGCTTTTTTGGGTCTGAAGCCATATTGGCAAGGGCTAAGTATATTGAGTTTGGCTAGATATGAGTAAAGCTGCTTATATATAAGTTTTTCAAAAATTTTGACAAGTTTGGCAGGATTGATATAGGTCTGTAGTTGTTAACATCTGTGAGATCACCACATTTGTGGACAGGCGTTACTCTCGCTTTTTTTAGAATATCTGGAAAGGTTTGGAGTTCAAGTGACTTGTTGAAGAGCAAAGCAATAGCAGGGGCTAAAGATCTGGAGGCTTTTTTGTAAATTAAAGTTGGTATCTCCTCAAGGGCACCAGACTTGGTTTTAAGGGAAAGGATTATCTCATTGAACATTGGTTATAGAATTGTCTCTAAATTCACGTATCTTTTCGCACTCCATCACATAGTGACGGAGGGTGTGCGAATAATTTTGTTGACACTGTTTACATTTGGTCAGGTCTACATCGGCAGATAATGAGAATTCCCAGAGATGCTTGTAACCGAGTCTAAGCCGAGCAGTAGTAACATCTAGAAGCCTGCTGATTTTATTGGATGATCCATAGATGTGTGGCTCCTCTTGCATAATAGTATGATGATAGATGGAATTACTGGTGTCAATTTCACTTTGCCTCAGATCTACAAGATCTTGTTGAAGTTCTCGGTGTACTGCTGCTCTCAGATTGCTCATTGACAATCCAAGGTTACACTCAACGGCTCCTTTAAAGGCAGATTCTTTGGCTAACTTATCAGCTCTATCATGCATTCGGAGGCCAACATGAGGTGGAGACCACATGAAATGGACTCTGTTACCATCCTTAATAATTTTGTTGTATTTGTGTCTAGCTTCGGACATGAGCAAGTTACAGTTATGTCTTAAAGAGTTGAGAACATTTAAGGATGACAAGGAGTCACTTACAATTAACGTATCAAGTTTGGAGACTTGTACACATTTCAGTGCAAGGATCAAGGCAAATAGTTCGGTCTGAAGGGTAGAGGCCCAATTGTTTATACGGACTCCCCACTCAAAGTACAAGCCATCGCCCATTGTCAGGACAACTGCACTTCCAGCTGCACCCGTGGTGCGGTGTAGGGAACCATCAGTGTATATGATTTGAGAGAGAGAATGCTCTGTGGACAGAGCATCAATATGGCTTAAGGCGTTGAGCTTTCCCTCAAGACGAAGCTTGGGGTGATCTCTAATTTGCTTCTTGGGTGGAAAGGGAGGATTAAAACTGGAAAGGGTGTAACCTCCCACGGTGCAGGAAAGTGCCGTTGTTGTTTCTCTTGGTACAAATCATGAACCTGATACATTCTGAGTTGAGTTCCAGTTTTTGTTATCCATTTGGAACAATGCTGATCTTCAATAAAGAAATTCTGGAGGGCTTCTGTGCAAGGATTAGGATGAGTTAGCCTAAGCATTTTTATACCAATTTGACAGTTAATTTCCGTAACACGATCAACAACGCTCAGAATATTAAGTTCCTTTCTCATATTAAGTTTCTTTGTGGTACGAGGGCACCCAAAGATTATCCTCAAGGATAATACCCATGTTCTGCAATTTTTCAAGCCCTCCAAGTTTTCTTTCAGGCATCAAAACAAGCAGAGGTGCAGCATAATCCACTAAAGATCTGATGTATGCAAGGTACATCATTTTGACAATGCTGACATGTGCACCATAGCCTGAGTGATAACCTTCAATAGCCTTGAGAGCTCGGAGCCTCTCTTTATTCTGACGACAGAGTCTGAATACAACAGGACTATAGAGTGGCACCTCAAGGCCAAGGTATTTGAATCTGTTTACATAGTCAAGCTGGGAGCCATCAGACAGTTGCATCTTGCGAACAGCTCCTCCCTGCCTGGGTGGGCACCGATTTAGTATCTTTGTTTTCTCTGCTGAGATAATTAAACCTAGGTCCTGACATGAGTCTAATACAGAGTTAAGAGTGTTCTGCGTGTTAGCATACCCAGTGGTGTGTATCATTATATCATCAGCATAGCTAATGATGTGGACGTTGGGTTTGCTCGGTATAGAGTTTAACAGCGTGTTTATTAAGATATTAAATAAGGTAGGACTGAGGACACCTCCCTGCGGGGTACCTAGTTCAAAGTCTCTTGTTACACTCCTATGCCCCTGGAAAAATACAAATGACTTCCTGTTGGATAAGTAACCCCTGATCCAACAAAGAAGCCGACCACCAATATTCATTCTTGCAAGCTCACTCAAGATAACATGTCTATTTGCAATATCAAAGGCAGACTTAAGATCTAGGAAGGTGGTATATGACTTTTCAGTGTGCAGGGTAAGAAAGGTGGTGATGCAATTATGCACACTCCTTCCATGCATGAAGCCATATATCTGGGGGGATAGCATGGTTCTTATTCTATGGAGGAGACGGTTTAGGACCATTCTCTCGAATGTTTTGCAAATGCAGCTAGTAAGGGAAATTGGGCGGAAAGCATTCTCTTGATTTGGCTTGGGAATTGGAATGATTATACTGTTGGTCCAAGAGTTAGGAAGTTCCCCAGTAACATAGCTCATATTATACAGCTCAAGCAGGGGATTCCCTGGTACTAAAGGGAGCAGACGCAATATGTCATAAGTGATACCATCTTCACCGGGGGATGTGGCTTTGCCTTTGTTTAGGGCCGCGAGTAATTCAAACTCAGTAAATGGCACGTTGCATTCATCTTCCTTGTGGAGCATGAAGTCAACGAGCCTTTCTCGATCTCCGTAACCAGCATTTAATCTGAACTGTATGTCCGGGGAAGATTATTGAGCTAGAGGTGGTTGTTGCCAAGCATCGACTAACTCGTTTGCTCTGTGTAGAGGGTGAGGGTGTGCTACTTGGCCGAGCTTATCGCCTTTAATTCTTTTAATATCCTTCCATGCCTGGCTGAGGGGGGTGTGAGAGTTGAGACTGTTAACAAAAGTTTCCCAGTTATCTTGCCTGAGCTCTGTCATGCGCTCCCTCGCCTTGGCTAGGGCTTTCTGAAAGAGCTTGAGCATTGCTGGCGTACGTGTTTCCCTATATGCAAGCCCAACTCGTCTGGCAGTGCGTTTCAAAGTACGCAGTTTGGGGTCATTGTAATAGGCATGGCGTTTATTACCTTTCATATCGTTCCGACTATTGGATGGTGCAGGGGGCCGACCTAAAGGGTCAGCAAACATCTGAATGTTCTGTACTAGACCGTCGTTAAATGTCTGGACTGTGGAGGGATCATAAGTGCTGTACCACTCTGACACATGAGCAACAAAGTCTTCACGTCGAGCAGGAGGAACACTGAGCCGTTTGCGTTTGAAAGTTTCACCGGGCAGGATGGTATTTCCTATACATAGAGTAGTCAATCTAGGGTGATGATCTGACAACAAATCTGGTACAACACATGATGATCACCAGACGTGAGAGACGTTGAAACCAACACAGAGGTCTAGAATGCCTCCACAAATATGCGAGAGTTCAAGGTCACCACAATCTGCACATCTTGGTGACTATTTAGTAGCGACAGCAGTTGATTCCCATTACCGTTACTGAAGCGAGAGCCACCAATGTCCTTGTGTCTAGCATTGTAGTCACCAAGAATGATGGTTGGCTCTGCTTGAGCGCAGGCCGGAAGATCAATATAATTTAACTTTCCTGCTGGAGCATATAGATTAAATACATTGAGAACAGAGTTGCCCACATAGATCCTCACTCCATGATACTGTTGACCGGCAGTTTGTTTTTCTGGCAGAAGTTGATGGGGTAGAGATTGTTTGATGTATAGAATGCAAGAGTTACTGGATCTGAGGTTGTAAGAAACAAATGAGGGCAATTTCGGGGGTGAGGATCTTGCGGGAACTCTGCACTCCTGGAGACATACAATATCGATGTGTTCAGTTGTTACTTTGTGATGTAAATCTGAGAACCTTTTTTTGAGGGATGCAATGTTCCAGCTAAGGATGGATAACTTAGTTAATGTGCATTTAAAGTCAGCATTATATATGATTATTAGTTCACTTAATATATATTATCTATATACATATTATCTATTGCACTACGGTATAAGTTCAGGAACATTTCTTAGTTTATTACCAATGTCACACATTTGCATCCAATGGTCTAGTACAATTTGTCGGTCATTTCCAGCTATAGAGTCGCTTTGGACATACTTTAGCACAACTTTGGCAGTTAACTTGCGTGGAAGGACTCCACTACACAAGATTTCAAGATCACTAGAAGTTTCCCCTGATGGGCAAGCGAACACATGTTGGAGGGTCAGGGGTGGAAGGGGGAATTTGGCAGTCATTGCTTACAAGTCCCCTCATACGCGTGAGCATCATCGAAATATCGCTGGTGGATTTTTTCTCATGTTGGAGTTGCTCTTGCAGCCGCTCCGTTTGCTGCTGTGACTGCTGCTGGTGTTCTTGCAACCGGTCACGAAGGGCAACCACTGCTTGAAACAGTGGAGCAACCCAAGGGCGAGGTGTAGGGAGGCTGAGGTTGCGATCTGTCTCATTTTGATCCAGTTCTTTATCCCCCACTTCCAGTTGACTGTGGGGTCCAGCTGTGGATGGTGGTCTCACAGCAGGTGACATTATCCCAGAACCAGGAGTGGCCACTCCACATCAAGAGAAGGCCCACCACTGCAGAAGATGCAGCACCTGGTTTTTGTGGGAAATATTGACACATCGCTGGAACATTGGTTATAGAATTGTCTCTAAATTCACGTATCTTTTCGCACTCCATCACATAGTGACGGAGGGTGTGCGAATAATTTTGTTGACACAGTTTACATTTGGTCAGGTCTACATCGGCAGATAATGAGAATTCCAGAGATACTTGTAACCGAGTCTAAGCCGAGCAGTAGTTAGCATTGTAAATGTGTGGCCACGTCTGTGGTAGAAAATAATAATAAATAATAAAAATTCCATGACCGATAAGCAACTGAATGCCACTGTAAAAACATATTATCTTCACTTGAGCTTTATATAGTCTATGGTAAAGTATTTAAAATGAAGCTTATGTTTCTATCTTTCTTGAGACATAAAACTCTTACGTTTATTAAGGAATCTGCGTGAAATAAGCATTGTTCTGAAATAATATTGCGGGTTTCCAGCTCTACGAGCCATTAAATATGCAACTTTTATACCGCTACAAATATCTTCGGTTTTACTTTAAATATTGTCCTGGAAAAGTTTTCACATACAGTTCCTTTTTCCAGCATGGGCAACCATTTTGGAAACACCACACAAGGGTTGACCCGATTGATACATGGGTTAGATTCTATTACGGTTCAGATCACATCCACTATGGGAGAGCTGTTTCCTTCAAAAAGTATAATCATGTGGCATTATGTTTAAAGAAACAATTCCAAGTACATTCTTTGATTAAAAAACATGAGAATAAATACAAGTGTTAATTTCAAATGACTAGATATAAACAAAAATAAGAGGTTGGAAAAATGATATGTGGAACAACACCAAAACATTGGAACGCTTAGGTGATGAGAGAGTAAACAACCGCCGCCATTTTAGCAGGCCGGTGATGTCCAGCACGAGCATTAAGGGAAAACCTCGACACAAACTGCACCTATCATAAAGAAGAAGCACCACCATTGACCACCAAGTGCTCACATCAAGTCTAACTCTAAGAAACAACACTCAAGCCTTGACGCTTCTCCCAACATCCGGGGGAGAAAACCTTCACACAAACTGCACCTGTCATAAAGAAGATGAAGACTCACCATTGTCCACAGTGTCTGAAGGTATTCACTCGTCCAGAAAGTGTGAAGCGTCACATGTTAGTGCATTCAGGTGACAAACCTCATGAGTGTCCAAAGTGTGGGAAGAGATTCAGTGAACGTGGAAATATGAAGACTCACATGTTAGTGCATTCAGGTGACAAGCCTCACGAGTGTCCAGAATGTGGAAAAAGATTCAGTCATCATGGAAATATGAAGATTCACAGGATGGTGCATGTGGATGTGAAACCTTTTCAATGTGCCGAGTGTGGCAAAAAATTTAAAAAACGTGGAACTATAATAATGCACATGTTAGTGCATTCAGGTGACAAGCCTCATGAATGTCCAGAGTGTGGGAAGAGATTCAGTCGTCTTGGAGATATGACGTCTCACATGTTAGTGCATTCAGGTTACAAACGTCATGGGTGTCCAGAGTGTGGAAAGAGATTCAGTCGTCTTGGACATATCAAGTCTCACATGTTAGTGCATTCAGGTGACAAACCTCACGAGTGTCCAGAGTGTGGGAAAAGATTCAGTCGTCTTGGAAGTATGAAGACTCGCAGGATGGTGCATGCGGATGAGCGACCTTTTCAATGTGCTGAGTGTGGCAAAAAATTTAAAAAACGTGGAACTATAATACAGCACATGTTAGTGCATTCAGGTGACAAGCCTCATGAATGTCAAGAGTGTGGGAAGAGATTTAGTCGTCTCGGACATATAAAGAGGCACAAGATGATACATGCAGATAATAGGCTAACACTTTGAGTGTGGAAGATAATTAAGAAAATGTTGAAGGATAATGAGGCACATAATGGTATATTAACTTACCTTTAACAGTGTGCTATCACAATGTCAGTTGGATGTTCTTCAGAGGTAATTATATTGGGTCCGTCTAATTACCACAAGCTAACACAAGCTTCAGAAAGCTTGCTGTCAATACGTTAGTAATGAATAAATATGATATATTTACTCATTATAAAGTTGGTGCTGAACGTACAACACGAAAAACATAATTTTAATCTGAAAAAGTATCTTTTTATAAAGAAATTAGACGAAAATAAAGAGCTGGTGACGCCAAATCAAGTCGATGATCCAAGCGTCAATGTTGTGGAGCGACTTATCCAAGACAGATTGTTGCCTGGAGAGTGTTTGCTGGCATATCAGCCTCTTGTACACACGTCGCACTTCTCTGCTCAAATTGTCACAAATTGAAATAATGGTATAAACTACAATAATGCATAGTTACAATAATATTTAGCATAAATAGCCAGAAAATATTGAAATTGTATTGAAAAATAGGTACTGTATCTGGAAGTGAAATTAACTCCATGGGACAATTGTGAGATTAACTCCATGGGACAATTATCTTTAAGATTATTTTACTTTACAATTATCATTAGTCAAATTTTTTATATATTCATCTTGACAGTCTCTACTGACTTTTTGTTCTCTCCACCAAACTTGTGTATCCTCCATGGCTATTTAGTGACCTTTATTCTACCTCTAATTGTTTCAATTCTTTTGTTTACTTGCATTTATTGTTGTGTTTTGCTATAATTATTCTCTAATTTTAGTAGACTTAATACTTTGTAAGCTCTCATTGTATTGTTATATTATTGTATTGTTGTGTTTTGCTATAATTACTTTCTATTTTACAGCAGATTTAGTATTTTACTGTTCCTGTAATTGCTTATCTTATTGTATCGTGACATTATTTTATCTATATGCTTACTGATATTGATCCTGATCGAAATGTTCTGTCCCATATCCACACAAATCAGCACATTGATCATCATTATTGCAGGTATTACACAGCAAATCTTGCAAAAAACAAACTCCTAAATAACACCTGCTTATCAGTTTACAACCAAAATGTTAAGTCACTTGGTAAACATTTTGATGATATAAATGCACTACTTACAGCACTAGGCACTAAATTATCATTCATCATTTTAACGGAAACTTGGCTAAGTAATGACTATACCCAACTCTTCAATTTAGCTGGTTATAAAACAATTCATAACTGCAGGCCTAATAAAAAAAGGTGGAGGCACAGCAATATATTACAAAGATACCTTCATTTGCAATAGTGTTATTAGTGATAGAGACGACTATTGTGAATATACCTTTGCCAAGTTCTCCAGTAAATCCCTTAAATCCTCCCTGACTATCGGTGCCATCTATAGATTTCCTAATACCAACATAGCTTTATCCTCAGACAATGTAAGGAATCTTATCATAAATAACAATCTCAATAAAAATCACATCATTCTGGGAGGTGATTTCAATATTGACCTGGGTCTTCAAAACAACCCTCAAGTTGACTATTTCCATAACAGCATGCACTCCTGTATGCTAATCCCCACAATCACTCCATCATTATGGAATCAGAGGCCATTCACTGGACTATATCCAATCCTATCTTAGTGATAGACACCAATGTGTAGCCATCAACAATATAACCTCTCCCATTCTACCAATAACCGTTGGAGTGCCACAGGGCAGCATCTTGGGACCTCTTCTATGTCTTATATACATCAATGATCTGCCTAATGTCTCTAACATTCTGAAACCTATTTTGTTTGCTGATGATACTACCTTCATCTACTCCAACCACAACCCACATACATTAAATGATGTTGTTAATAATAAACTAAAAAAAGTCCACTTATGGATGTCAACCAACAAACTAACACTTAACATAGAAAAGACCTACTACATCTTACTTGGAAGCAAATCTACAAATGCAATTCAGCTTCAGATAGACAATGTAAACATTAGCAATAAAAATGATGGAAAGTTTCTTGGCCTATTCCTAGACAAGAGACTCAACTTCAGTACCCACATACAACACATAACTAAGTAAGTCTCTAAAACAGTTGGTATACTCTCCAAAATCAGATATTATGTACCTAACTCTGCTCTCATATCTCTATATTATGCATTAATCTATCCCTATCTCAACTATGGTATCTGTGCATGGGATTCAACCACTGCAAACCACCTCAAGTCCATCATCACCCAGCAAAACTCTGCCATCAGAATAATAACAAATTCTGCTTTCAGAACACTCAGCCCCCTTGTTTAACTTCCTAAACATGCTAAACATAATCTCACTCCACACATTCTCTTGTGTCAACTACATTTACAAAACCCTGTTCTTAAATGCAAATCCTGCTCTGAAACTCTTCCTGGGCAGATGTAATAGGACCCATTATCACCACACCAGAAATAAATATATCTTTGATATCCCCAGAGTTAAACTTAATCTGTGTAAACACTCTATGCAAATAAAGGGACCCAGTTTATGGAACTCACTCCCTACTGAATTGAAAAGCTGTCCAACTTTTACATCAATCAAAATCAATACTAAAAAGTACCTAATTTCATCTTCATAGTTTTTCACTTTTTGCCTTAAAATTACACTGTGTCTATTGCTACCCAATCTCCCAACCTTTATGTTCCCAATTTGAACACCTTTACCATTGTGATCATTGCTGTCTTATATGTGCTGTCAATCTGCTGTATGGTGTTTATTAATCTTGTTTAAATTACCAATCAAGCTGTCAATGTAATCAATCAGAGCTTTAATATAACAATGTGCTTTAATATACTTACTAAGCTCTCTCATCTCATTTTTCTCTTGCAATGTATTTGTTATCATTTATCAATTCTGATAGAAATTAGCTACTTAAAATTATCTGTTAGATTAAGGACCTGCCCGAAACGCTGCGCGTACTAGTGGCTTTACAAGAATGTAAATACTGTACTATCCAATGTATTCTCACAAACCCAATGTACCTTCTTGTATATATAAATAAATAAATAAATAAATAAATAAATAAGCGATCTTACATTCAAGTTAATTACAGAGATATTGTGATTATGTGTTAATACATTGTGTACATCATGAGCTGTAAAATATCTGCAATTTTGATCATTAAAGTGATGATGTCATAGATAGTGGATAAGAGGTTTAGTTCTGGGTCTATACTTATCTGCATAAAAAGGCTGGTTGTAGGAAAACAAGGCAAGAATGGCAATTACAAAACAAAATTTTGATATAAAAGGGGGAAAATTAAAATATAAACAAGACCTATACAAGACAAACACAAAATGAAGAAAAAAAGAAAAATTAGGTAGATTGCGTACAAGTACTCTCAGGTACACTGTAAGTAATATTTTGCATTTTGAGACACAGGCAAAGTCAGGGGTACAATGGAGTAAGGAGGCTAGGCAACAGAGGTAATAATGAAAGCAAAGAATAAAGTTGAATAATAAACATAGGCAAGTTTAATCTAAAGATTATTAACTATAAATAGTTTAGTTATGATCCTATAATTAATAAGAACTAAAGAAAATATTAAGGCACTCAATTAATTAAGTCCAATAAATGACTAATATACATTAAATTAAAATTTACTTTAAAAAAGTGTAACAAAGAGACTTAGGATACCTAGCCCGCACTAGATGACAAGGGGGTTAATTATGTTGACTCAATGAGAGGGATAATAAGGTGAGACAAACCACATTGGGAGAGGAAAGTGTTGAGGTTATCCTCATTAGCAATTGTAAACATTTTACCTCCTGAGGTCTTTCTCACTTTAATCAAGCCATCTCTAACGAAGCACTGATGAATCGCATCTGGGTTTTGATGACGGATTTGACGCAGGCGGTGGAGGAGTTGCTGTCTTTTTCTAGTCAAGCACTCGTTGATGTAGATTCCCTTTCGTTGGGATGCAGCTGTCCGGACAAGATGCGATTTTATGGACTGGAAGCTAGCTTGAGGCGAATTTTTCGCTAGTTCAGACCTGATGGAATCTTTTTGCCTACTCTGTAGGCAGCAACCCAGCAAACATTTTCATGTTTTTAAAACATCCTAAAAACGACATTTCATTGTTTTCAGCACGTTTATAATTACGTTTAGAAAATGTTTTTTGAGAACTTTTATATACAACCTTAGAACGTAAATAATTAACATTTCTAAAAACTTTTTTATAATCTTTTAATTACCTACATTAAAACGTTTAGGGTAAATTAGGGTATAATAATTTTTTAATTCATATCTGAAATAGAAAGGGAGAGAAAGAAAGAAGACATATCTGAGAAAGAAATGGACATCCTATATATGTATGTGTAAATTACAAATAAATAGGGTACAAAAAGAGAATTAAAATATTATATTTATTTAATTAAGAATGAGTAATACAACAAAATATATGTAATAGCTCGAAATATATAGACTATATCTAACAGAATATAAAAGTAAAAATTTAAAAATCTATAAAAATCTATATATGCAATATGTGAACACAATAGATTTTGTGATCAAGCAGCCTGTGATTCATGTCATGCTGAGATCAGTCTGACGTTACAAGCAGTTATTGTTACTTAAAACTAAAACAAGTAAAATTTTCCGAGTATACATATAACACTATAGTTTTTCTATGACTAATAATAAAAATCTATTAATCAAAAGTTTAGGACTAATTAACTAAAAATAAAAATCTACAAGTGAATGTAAACAGTCAAGTATAATATTCATGTAGAAAGAGAAAGAAAAAGAGAGAGAGAAGGAAAGAAAGAGAAAGAAAGAAAGGGAGAAAGAGAGAGAGAAAGAAAAGAAAAAAGTCATGTATAATATTCATATTAGCACCATGCAATATAACTTAGATTAAGTAAAAATCTCAGACATTTTTAAATCAAATGAAATATGAGAGCCAGAGAGAGAGAGAGAGAGAGAGAGCCAGCCAGAGCCAGAGAGAGAGAGAGCGAGCCAGAGAGAAAGAGAGAGCCAGAGAGAAAGAGAGAGCCAGAGAGAGAGAGAGCCAGAGCCAGAGAGAGCCAGAGCTAGAGAGAGAGTCAGAGCTAGAGAGAGAGTCAGAGCCAGAGAGAGGAGCCAGAGAGAGAGAGAGCCAGAGAGAGAGAGCCAGAGAGAGAGAGCCAGAGAGCGAGAGCCAGAGAGAGCGAGAGCCAGAGAGAGCGAGAGAGCCAGAGA
>NC_091184.1:8727170-8922170 GCF_040958095.1 Procambarus clarkii | reverse complement strand
AACCTATAAAGATAGGTTAGGTTAGGTTAGGTAGGGTTGGTTAGGTTCGGTCATATATCTACGTTAATTTTAACTCCAATAAAAAAACATTAACCTCATACATAATGAAATGGGTAGCTTTATCATTTCAAAAGAAAAAAATTATAGAAAATATATTAATTCAGGAAAACTTGGCTTATTAGGCAAATTTGGCCTTGCATAGTAGGCTGAGAAGTGCGTTCTGGGCTACTAGGTACGACATATATATATATATTATATATATATATATATATATATACTATATATATATATAATATATATATATATATATATATCGGACAATTAGGAAAAAAAAAAAAAAAAATTTAAATTATTTTACCTTGTACCTAGATCCACCAGGCCTGTTTGGTCTATGTTTCAGTACTTGAGAAATCTGGAAGGTCACATCCTCCTCCTCAACTTGTGGATGTGCGTTGATAGATGATTCTGTAAAATTAAGTTATTTATATAATAATAAATTCAGTATAACACTAATATTCTGTAAAATTAAAAGTAATTTATACATCAATCAGATAAAACTCTCCAGAGATGGTGATACACAACATATAAAGGACAAGCTTCAGAACAAAATATGCATTTAGGAATAAGGTTTTGTACATGTAGGTAGCACATGAGAAAATAAGTGGAAGGTGATCAAGTTTATATTAACATGTTAATGGCTTTGTTAAGGCTTTGCAAGAATGAAAAATATTAATAATATAATATCACCTACCAATTAATTGTACATCATTTATAAGTCAATTATTTGCATTATTATTATTCAATACTAATGATATAAAAATGCATTTTTTGAAATTTTGAAATTGAAATTTTGAAAATTTTGAAATTGTTCACAATTTTTGTTACACCAAAGTTGGAGTATGCAGCAGTTGTATGGTGCCCATATCTTAGAAAGCATATCAACAAACTGGAAACGGTGCAGAGACATGCCACTAAGTGGCCTTAACTAAATGCCATTAAATATGCCAAATATACTACATAAATATACATACTACACATGCACAATAATTGTCCTGGGACCTCTGATATTCCTAATATAATATATAGGGCCATCAACACACCTCCAGCTAGGGCCACCAACACACCTCCAGGGCCATCAACACGCCTCCAGGGCCATCAACACAACACCACCATCAACACACCTCCAGGGCCATCAACACGCCTCCAGGGCCATCAACACAACACCACCATCAACACACCTCCAGGGCCATCAACACAACACCACCATCAACACACCTCCAGGGCCATCAAACACAACACCACCATCAACACACCTCCAGGGCCATCAACACAACACCACCATCAACACACCTCCAGGCCATCAACACAACACCACCATCAACACACCTCCAGGGCCATCAACACAACACCACCATCAACACACCTCCAGGGCCATCAACACAACACCACCATCAACACACCTCCAGGGCCATCAACACAAACACCACCATCAACACACCTCCAGGGCCATCAACACAACACCACCATCAACACACCTCCAGGGCCATCAACACAACACCACCATCAACACACCTCCAGGGCCATCAACACAACACCACCATCAACACACCTCCAGGGCCATCAACACAACACCACCATCAACACACCTCCAGGGCCATCAACACAACACCACCATCAACACACCTCCAGGGCCATCAACACAACACCACCATCAACACACCTCCAGGGCCATCAACACAACACCACCATCAACACACCTCCAGGGCCATCAACACAACACCACCATCAACACACCTCCAGGGCCATCAACACAACACCACCATCAACACACCTCCAGGGCCATCAACACAACACCACCATCAACACACCTCCAGGGCCATCAACACAACACCACCATCAACACCACCATCCAGCCAGGGCCATCAACACGCCTCCAGGCATCAACACGCCTCCAGGGCCATCAACACACCATCCAGCCTACCACCACAAGCTTATATATATACTACACATGTCTAAGAGCAAATAAAGAAAACAGTTACCTTAACTATTGAAGATGCAGCAGGATTTTGTGGATAAGCCAGCAGCCGTCCCTCTCGACACGGTTTTAAAATGGCGGCGACTACCACAACATGCAACGAGCCTAAAGAATGTCCAGCGCTAGCATTATCTAAACGCTATTATATATTATCAAGCAATACGGAAATCTAAATAAAAAAATGATACAAATAATTGTATTAAATATTTATTTGCAATTACAATACCTCGGGAATATATTTTTGCGTTAGCAAACATATTAAGTTCGTATTTAGTTTAACTCATTTAAATTCTTTACAAATAATAACCTGATTTTACCTGATGGCCATTAACATTAATGTTTTATGTTGATACATTTCATACCCTTATTATTTCAATATCTTTCTTTATTATGCACCCCATACCCATCCCGTGGGCGGTGGTTGTAAAGGATTACAGAGGCACATAATGGGTTCAGGAACTGAACTCTCTAGTTTGTTTAGCTAAGCAAATAACAATTTTTGACGCTAGTTACAAAATTATTAATGTTATATATACATGTACACACTCTCATACATACATGTACATATATATATATATATATATACGTATACATATATACATACACATGCATATTTATAATCACCCACACAAATACACACATCAATAATCTCTGTGTCACTTATTTTATACATGTTCTTGTAGAACATTCTATTGCGAACACATTGGGCGCTGCCCAATAAACTCGCCCCTCGGGGCAAAATTATTTTTTTTTTTTTAATCTTGGTGGAACATAAAATGGCCGCCTGTGTTTATGCTGTCGTCAGATGGCGCTGTGACGTCACAGATGAGGGAAGCACGTACTGCGCATTAATGCCTCGATCCCTCGTTATTTATTTATTTTATTTATTTATATATATACAAGAACGTACATTGGGGGGTTAAGACACAACATAGAGCTTAAGTTAGAATTATAATCTTGTAAAACCACTAGCTTGCATATATAGAGTTTCGGGCAAGTCCTTAAACTAATCTTTGAGCAAATTCTTAAACAGAGTTTTAGAGAAATAATTAAATGTAAAATTGATAAAAGTGTTTAACAGGTACATTACAGCTTTACTTTACAAGTACAGATGATTTTAAGTAGGATAATTACAGTAAAATTGTCAAAAAATTGTTTACAGGTACGATGCAAGAATTTGACACAAAAGCAGATCAGAACAATACACAATAATGAACAAGGAATCCTAAGTACAATTAGGAAAACATCTCAGGGTTATACATTGGATTACTGAAGCACAATATGAGGATCATTACAAATAGTAATGCAGTAGAATATGCACTCATATTCTATTATTAAGTTAATATTAAGTTCCTTCCTCATGTTAAGTATCTTTGTGGTACTAGGGACATCCAAGGATTATCTTCAAGGCTTCGTTCTGCAAGTTTTCAAGCCCTTTAAGCTTTCTTTCAGTCATCAAGGCAAGCAGAGATGCAACATAATCCACTAGCTCCTTTATGAACTGGCGTTACTCTTGCGTTTTTAAGGATATCAGGGAATGTATGACACTCAAGGGATTTGTTGAACAGCAGAGCTATAGGTGGTGCAAGGGCATATGGGAGGCGCTCTTGTATACAATGGATGGGATTTCACTGATGTTCCCAGCTTTGGTTTTTAGTGAATGTATGATGGACACAACATCTGACGGGCTGACTGGTGAGAGGAGAAGAGAGTTTGGATAGCTGCCTGAGAGATATGTGTTGATATGTGTCTGAGTCTGTGGGATTTTACTTGCAAGGTTAGCACCAATCGATGAAAAGAAGCTATTAAATTCATTCGCCATTTCTAAGTCAGATGACAGTGTAAGGCCATCCTTAGAGAGTGTTATCTGGTTGTGGGAGTGTTGTTTAGTTCCCAGGATGTTAGAGATGGTATTCCATGTGCTTTTCATGTTGCCTTTTGCTTCTTTGAATCTAGTCTCATAATATGAAAGTTTTGCTTTTCTTATGATACTGGTAAGCACTGACGAGTACCTTTTAACTACTTCCATTGGAATTAGGCCACTCCTAAATTTCTTTTCGTATTCATGTTTTTTGTTGATTGATTTAATTATGCCACTTGTGAGCCACGGGTTATTTTTTCTTTTATCAGTTACTTGTTTGGTAAGGAGGGGACAGTGAGTGTTGTAGAGGCTTAGAGTTTTGTAGAGAAAGAGGTTAGTTGATGAGTTTATATCCTGTGAATTATTAAATTCAGATTCCCAGTTAATATTGTGAAGTGCATTAGAGAGATTGCCTAAAGCTGATTCACTATGTAGCCTGAATGAAAGTTTTTTGGTTTCTGGTGGTGATGTGTCAATGTTTGCTATGAGGAAAGTAGGATAGTGGTCAGTTGTTCTGTCATAAATTACCCCAGATGTAAGGGGAGCTGTTATATTAGTCCAAAGGTGATCCAGGGTAGTGGCAGATGTTTGAGTGACTCGGGTGGGCTTGGTGATTGTGGGGATTAGCATACAGGAGTGCATGCTGTTACGGAAATAGTCAACTTGAGGGTTGTTTTCAACATTCAATAAAGAAATTCTGGAGGGCTTCTGTGCAAGGGTTAGGATGAGCTAGCCTAAGCATTTTTATACCAATTTGACAGTTATTTTCAGTAACACGATAAACAACGCTCGGAATATTAAGTTCCTTTCTCATATTAAGTATCTTTGTGGTACGAGGGCACCCAAGGATTATCCTCACGGCTTCGTTCTGCAATTTTTCAAACCCTCCAAGCTTTCTTTCAGGATGCCTTAAAGTTAGTTTAGTTCATTTATTATGCATCCCATACCCATCTTGTGGGCGGTAGTGGAAAGGGTTGCAGAGGCACATAATGGGCTCAGGGACTGAACCCCACAATTCATTTAGCTAAGCAAGTTACAATCTTGATGAGCTAGTTACAAAATTCAGTATAAGTCGTCACATCAACAATGGGTTCGAGATCGATCACAAGTACAGTTTCTAAATTAAGCAACTGACATATGTGGAGAGCTAGTGTCACAATTGATATGTTTGTCCTGCACACCGCCCCCCATCCAGTGGGCAGCGGTGGATAGGTTACAATCACTTTGTTACTACTTACAGTTAGCAAACTGGGGATATTTGGCTAAAATTTCTGGTACCAGATAATTTTGAATGAAATATTGACACATCGTTGGTACATTGGTTATAAAATTGTCTCTGAATTCACTATCACATAGTGACGGAGGGTGTGCGAATAATTTTGTTGACAGTTAACATTTGGTCAGGTCTACATCGGCAGATAATGAGAATTCCCAGAAATACTTGTAACCGAGTCTAAGCCGAGCAGTAGTAACATCTAGAAGTCTGCTGATTTTATTGGATGAACCATAGATGTGTCGCTCCTCTTGCATAATAGTATTGAACGAAAGTTAATCTCCCCAAACAATTTCGCGTTTTGAGCAAGTTACCCCTCCACTCTCTCCATTTTTTTTTGGACATTCCCTGGTAGTGTGCGGAAATACTGAAAAGTGTATACTCTTTTCAACTTTGTCACCTTAATTCTCGTCCTATGTCTTTCATTTTGGTATCAATGCGTTCGCAATAGAATTCCCAACAGAACTATGTGCATATAATGTCAAAGACAGCAGCGCGCTCCACCCGCCGACAAGATGAATGTAGGCCAAGGGTACCAGAAAAAGAAAGCTGAGCGTGATAATACTGAAAAGTGTATACCCTTTTCAACTTTGTTACCTCAATTCTCATCCTAGGTTTTTCAATTTAGCATCAATGTGTTCGCAATAGAATTCTCTACAGGACTAAAGGCATATAAACTCCAAAAGCCCGGCTTACCATCCGCAACAAACAGAGAAAGCGAGAGCGTGTTACCAGGGAGCGCACAAGAGCGATAAAATGTATACACTCTTTTCATTCTGGTCACCTCAATTGTCATCCTATGTCTTTCATTTTGGTATCAATGCGTTCGCAATAGAATTCCCAACAGAACTATGTGCATATAATGTCAAAGACAGCAGCGCGCTCCACCCGCCGACAAGATGAATGTAGGCCAAGGGTACCAGAAAAAGAAAGCTGAGCGTGATAATACTGAAAAGTGTATACCCTTTTCAACTTTGTTACCTCAATTCTCATCCTAGGTTTTTCAATTTAGCATCAATGTGTTCGCAATAGAATTCTCTACAGGACTAAAGGCATATAAACTCCAAAAGCCCGGCTTACCATCCGCAACAAACAGAGAAAGCGAGAGCGTGTTACCAGGGAGCGCACAAGAGCGATAAAATGTATACACTCTTTTCATTCTGGTCACCTCAATTGTCATCCTAGGTCTTTCATTTTGGTATCAATGTGTTCGCAATAGAATTTCCAACCGGAATTTATGCATGAAATGTCAAAAACAGCAGCGTGCTCCACCCGCTGACGTGATGAAAGCACGGCGGACCATCCACACAAAACAGAGAAAGTGAGAGAAAGTAACCTGGGAGCACTCTAGTGCAATGTAATGTGAACACACTTTTCACTTTGGTTACCTCAATTCTCGTCATATGTCTTTCATTTTGGTATCAATGTGTTCGCAATTGTATCTGCTGGCATTTTACCCTTTGCTTGGATCTGAAGGGTTTTAGGCTCACCACGATGCAATCTGATAGTACCACACGTGTATATACCTATCTTCAAGCAGCAATTCACTCATTCAAACCGACTTATAATGGTTATCCATATATAAATGGTAATCTTTTGTTCTACCTGTTAACCTGTCATATGAAGAAAGATTGTCAAAGCTTATATTACATTCTCTAGAAAAGCAAAGAATTAGGAGTGATATATGGTAGAGGTGCACAATGGGATGAATGGACATAACAAAGGGGACATTAATGGGGTATTAAAAGTAGCAACACAAGACAGAACTCGAAACAAAGTGTAAAAATTGGAAAAATTTAGATTTAGGAAAGAACTGTATGAGTAAATACACTGGGTTTGTACCTTAAGGTTCATGTATGCAATATTACAGAGTTCCAGTTAACTCCCATGCATGCAATTAATTTATGTTATGTTTATGTTTTTTATGTTAAAATGTTTTTGTTGATTTGTTTGTATATTTTCATAAGTAAAGCATGCTTACCGTCTAATCCAAGTTTTATGATAACTTTACAATGTTTAAAACATAAAGTTCAATATATATTCTGGTTTTCACACAGGAATTATACGTTAATATAACATCATAATAACGTAATGATGTCGTGTAAATAACGTTATACTGACGTCATATAAATGTTATATTTATGTTATAAGAACGTAAATTGGATAGCTTTACAGAAAGTAAACAAAAAAAACTAAATGTTGACTGAAAATTATTTATTCTTAAATATAAAGCATGAAAACATTATAATACCATAGCATTTACTATTATTTTTAAATTTTTACATAAATCTTAAAAAACTGTGTCATAAGAATATATGTTTTTAGTTATATCCTTTGGTTTTAAGAATGTCAGATATACGTATTTATGTCAAAAGTTACAGTATTACCTTTGTGGAACCATTTAAAAACGTCCACAAACGTTCTGTGTTTGCTGGGAATAATGTCGGTTTTATTTACACGCAATTCGTCTTTTACGAGAGCATGAACTATTGCAATACACTTTTCACCTTCACGTTCCACAGGAATATTTTGGGACGACACAATAACATAGTCAAGCAGCTTTTGCTGGTCCTGTTCATTCTGGGAGATGGAATGTTGGGCAGATGACACATTTGCAGATGACACTAAGATCTATGATAAAGAAGGAAGTGAAAGTGATATTGAGACCTTACAAAGAGATCTACATGAACTCCACCAATGGTCAGATGACTGGCAAATGCTCTTTAATGTCGATAAATGCAAGACCTTGCCTGTAGGGCATAACATTCCACGTCACAACTACCAAACTACCAAATTGCCAGCTTTACCTTACAACAGATAGATGAAGAATGCGACATTGGAATCAGAATCCATCATTCACTAAATGTTGCACAACAAGTGGGAGCGGCAATAAAAAAGCGAAACCAAACTTTGGGAATAATCAAGCGTGCCTTTACCTTCAAGTAAACTAAAGTAGTCCTTCAATTGTATAAGTCTCTGGTGCGCCCCCACCTGGATTATTGCATACAGGCATTCAGACCTTATCTTCAGAAAGACATAGCTGCTCTGGAGAAGATGCAACACCGGACAACAAAAATCATACCAGAGCTTAGTCATCTCTCGTATCAGGAAGGGTTGAGGGCCTGTAACGGTTCTATTGTTACGTAAAGTATGGTGACAAATAAACACAGACACTAAGATACTATACATATATTTGGTCGAATATACAGAAGTACACAGGTGATACGTTGGTGTGAGTTGAGCGCACTGAGCGTCGGTACAGTATCTCGCAAGTGTCTGCTCTAGACCACACTTGAAAGTAGACTAGCCAATGTTCGCTACACCGCTGCTTATATTGCTTGGGCAACACCTCACCGTGTTGCCCGGGCAACGCCTCACCTCATTCATCTCCAAAGGTTGACAGGAATATTAACACTATATTTGGAGCGAGTATATTATTGGGATAATCTACTCGCTACAGGCCACTGGCCAAACAACACAGCAAACCAGGCATGACAGGGCGGAGCTCATCGAAACACTTAAAATACTAAACAATTTGGACGATGTTGATCCGGACACTTTCTTCACAAGGTCAGATGTAACACGAACGAGGAGCAACGGGTTCAAGCTCAACAAGCCACAATGTAGGACAGAAAACAGGAGAGGCTTTTTCTCCCGTATGGTGGTAAACCCGTGGAACAGCCTACCCGCGAAAGAGTAGGTAAGGTAAACGCCAAAACTCTACTGGGTTTTAAAATACAGATAGAAAAGATCGTCCAGGCAAATGGGTAGGACCTTTGACAAGCCGCCAACTTCCTGTCCTCATTGAGGCCACCAATATTAGTGGCTCTCAGGTTAATTAAAGGTCGGCAAAGATCAGCAACCAAAGAAAATGGGAAGAGCACCGTGGCGAGTAAGCGAGCGAGCGAGTGACGTCATCACAACAAAGGTTGCTATAGACGTCTCCACGACTCGTGAAGTTCGCCTGTCTTAAAGACCTGTGTCCACAATACCCGCCAAATTGTCCCTCCCACAGTACTCTCAGGACACTTATGGCAGTGTAAGTGTGTGGTGAGGCCACACCACTGAAGACATTGAGGATATACCACGAGGGAGAGACAAAACTGTTGAAGGAAGGAGTCACTGGCTCCACCTGACCACCTTGTTTCTCGCACTCTCATCATCCTCCGTAAGTACTTGAGTGCATTACCTGCTTGATAGGGTTCTGGGAGTTCTTCTACTTCCCAAGCCCGGCCCGAGGCTAGGCTCGACTTGTGAGAGTTTGGTCCACCAGGCTGTTGCTTGGAGCGGCCCGCAGGGCCACATACCCACCACAGCCTGGCTGATCCGGAACTTCTCTTAGAAAACAGTCCAGTTTTCTCTTGAAGATGTCCACGGTTGTTCCGGCAATATTTCTTATAGTCACTGGGAGAACGTTGAACAACCGTGGACCTCTGATGTTCATACAGCGAAGAGTTAGGGGTGACATGATAGAGGTTTACAAGTGGATGAATGGACACAACAAAGGGGATATTAATAGGGTATTAAAAGTATCAGCACAAGACAGAACACGAAACAATGGGTATAAATTGGATAAATTTAGATTTAGGAAAGACTTGGGTAAATGCTGGTTCGGTAAGAGGGTTGTTGATTGTTGATTTGTGAAACCAATTACCGCGTAACGTGGTGGAGGTGGGGTCCCTCGATTGTTTCAAGCGCGGGTTGGACATGTAAATGAGTGGGATTGGGTGGTTATAGATAGGAGCTGCCTCGTATGGGCCAATAGGCCGTCTGCAGTTGCCTTTGCTCTTATGTTCTCTGATTGTGCCTATGGCACCTTTGCTCCTCACAGGTTCAATCCTGCATTTTCTTCCATATCATTCACTCCAGTACGTTGTTATTTTACTGTGTAGATTTGGGACCTGGCCCTCCAGTATTTTCCATGTGTATATTATTTGGTATCTCTCTCGTCTCTTTTCTAGAGAGTACATTCGGAGAGCTTTGAGACGATCCAATAATTTAGGTGTTTTATCTCAACGATGCGTGCCGTATATGTTCTCTGTATTCCCTCTATTTCAGCAATCTCTCCTGCTCTGAAGGGGGGAAGTGAGTACTGAGCTTTCTGCTCCACCATTGTCTGCTCCAATATTGTCTTACACCCCTAACATACAATTGTTAGTAATAAAAATAATACAAATTTATTTAGGAAAAGTACATACATAGTTGCAGAGTTACAGTACAAACATTCTGTTTGATTTAAAGATAGAGGTAGTACATACAATACCTAAAGCCACTAGTACGCATAGCGTTTTGGGCAAGGTGAGGTGGGGAAAAAAACCCACTTAGACTAAAACTTAATAGTAATTAAGCTTAAAGTATAATTGCATTGAAAGAAAAAAATAAAAATAATAAAAGATGAAAAAAGGGGGGGAACATGGTAGAAAATAGCCAATATACAAGTTGGTCAACAAACAGCATGTTTTTTTTTCTTCAACAAAAATGTTGGGGTATGGAAATAGGACTATGGAATTGTTGGAGGTGTGGACGTTGGCCAGTGGAATTGTTGGGGTAAATTATATGCCTGGCATTGTTGGGGTGTGGACATTGGCCTATCAAATAATGATAACTTTTATAATAATAATAATAATAATAAGAAATTTCACTGGGACTGTGTAGTGTTGCAAACCCATGACCAAGGTATTGCCAGCTGCATACTCTACTACTGTACCACCACTGACTTTCTTACAATCAGATTTCTACTGATATCACAGGAACGGCCAAGCGGACAGCACGCGGGACTTGTGATCCTGTGGTTCTGGGATCGATCCCAGGCGCCGGCGAGAAACAATGGGCAGTTTCTTTCACCCTACGCCCCTGTTACCTAGCAGTAAAAATAGGTACCTGGGTGTTAGTCAGCTGTCACGGGCTGCTTCCTGGGGGTGGAGGCCTGGTCGAGGACCTGGCCGCGGGGACACTAAAAAAAGCCCCGAAATCATCTCAAGATAACCTCAAGTCTGTGATATCCTGATATCACAGTCCTGAAGCCAGTCCAAGTTTTATGTAAGACCCCCAAGCACTCAGGTGAAGGATAAAGTACTGTAGTTCAACATTGTATGCTCAACTTCAGATACACAGAAAATCACACTGTGATATACATCAATGAACAATCCACTGAGGCTGTGAGGTGATGCAAACATTGCAGGTTTGCATCATCTCACAGCCCGAGGGAATTTTCTCATTTATGTACTGTATATCACTTTAGTGTGATTTTCTGTGTAAATAATAATAATAATATTAATAATAATATTATTTATTCAAAAGATTGTGTGTACAAAGAACATAAGAATATTGTTCAATTGAAGGGACAGAAGTTACACATACTAATGAAGCCACTATTACGCAAAGCGTTTAAAAAATTTTTAATTAAAGTTGTGACGGGATAAAACACTTAATACTATTAGAGAAGTAAGCTAACAAAATGAGAATGTTCAAGGAAAATAAAAAAATAATACAAAGAAGGTGATACTTAAGGATGACAAGCATAGACTATTACATTATGGAGTCAGTAGTTCTAGCAACAGTACAGGAGTTTATTTACATTAATTATAGAATGGAAATACAAGGTGTAATTTAGAAAAGCAAGTGAACTATTCCTCATAACATTTTCTCTGAACATATCTGAACATAGAGTAACATACTATAATTTAAGGTTAATTTGGCCAACAGTTTCAAATAACCAAGATCATAAAGGACACGAGTAAACACTTTATCAAAGAAATGCATGAAATTAGATGACATTAAATGTTGATAGTAAATGTAGAAATTAAATGTGTGTACTCGCTTGAATGAACTATATGGGGCATAGCCGATTCATTCCAGTGTGGAATTCATTCCATCCGTTCGGCCCCAGCAACTCCCTTTCCCCCCCCCCACCAAAAAAAAATACAATCACATTAATACATATGCCAGTCCACATTTGCCTTATGAAAAATTTAAATAATAAAGAATTTGTATTGCAATGAAATAAATTGATATTGCACGTTACAGTACTGTACTTACCCTACCAGTTGAGTTTTGTAGTGCAAACTTTGTTAGCCTTAATATCCTGAGAGTGCCACACATATGAATATAAATTGTTTAAAGAACAGTAACTTTTCTAACAAATGTACATTATACACTACAGTCTGTACATAAAGTACAGACCACTAGAATCACACTACCGCAGTACACTTGTATCATATAAACTACACTTTGTACATTTAATGTCATTAGAACTGTGCTGTACAGCTCAATTGGTACTCCCAGGTAAGTTATGGCTAGTGCTGGGTGCTGGTCCAGTTGCCTGGGCATCCTCGGAAGGTGAGTCCTTGCTAGTGCTGGGTGCTGGTCCTGTAGGCCTACTGTGAAACCATACCAAAACTTTTGAATCTTAGTTTGTTTCTTTCTTGTGAGCTTCATTAAAATATCTTTCATAATATATAGTTTCAGTTAAATGTCTTATCATATATCTTATCATATACATATCTTTCAGATAAAGCCATTTTTATCTGCTTTGTACACTTAAAACCAGCTTTGATTATTAGATATCATGTGCTGAGAAAGTTTATGCTTATATGCATTAGCACTTCCAACATCTACACTTAATGCCTCACCACAAATTTTCATGTTAATGATGTATTAACTCTCTTTAAATTGACATACCTATTTAGTGCTAGCCTTGAAATTGTCTATGTTTAACTTTACAGCAAGTCTCTCAGCTGCATTTCTAATAGAATCAACTTACAAATTGTTTTATTAAAAATATTATTATTGTTAGTTTGACATTATATACATTTTATTCAGTACAGTTCTGTATTAACCCTTAAGCTGTGCATGGCATACATATTTATTAATTTATTTATATACAAGAAGTTACATTGGGGGGTTAAGAGAGAATATAGAAATTAAGTTAAATTACCATTCTTGTAAAGCCACTAGCACGTATAGCGTTTCAGAACCAAATATGCCATATTTCGGGAGCATATACGACAGGACCTGATGGCAAAGTTCAGTTTCTCAAATTTGCTCTAATGCTTTCCAATTTTTTGTGCATACTAGCAAATCCTGCAACTTTGTCTAAATGATCACAAACGTAACTTAAAAAATAAGAAAATAAAAAATAATTATAAAATTGAATATTGAGAACATCAGATTTTGAAATCCGCTGCAAAAATATAAACTATCACCAATTATTCCTTTGGTGTTATTATGCTCTCAGAGTAGTATATGATCTTCATTTTCATAGATTTAGAATGTATGTTTTCAGTTTAGTTTACTGTAAAAAAAATTGTCAATGTGGCATTTGAATTATGCGCCAAACTTAGAAAAAAAATTGATAACTCCAAACATTTAGGGTTTGGGAAAAATCCATTCAATAGGATTGTAAAAGAGACAGCTGTGTACATTATTTGGAAAAATGGTGAGAATCGGTCAGAAACTGGATTTTTTAAAACTGACTCAAAGTTGAAACTCTAGTTTTAGAGATAATTGAAGTTGAAGTTATCGACAATGAATAATTTAGTTCTTATTCATTAATTTACTTATATGTTTTATTAAAGGTTGTTTGGCATTCGTACTCGAATATGTGAAACTTTTAGGTCAATGTGTGTTGTAATGAGGTCAAGAAAAAATACCCCTCCCCCCCAGAGAAATAAAATATAGGGATTAAGGGGATAAAAATGTATTCTGTATAAAAGTTATAAAGCCCTAATCTGGTCCCTAATCATCAAAACCACCTAAAGATACAAAGAAAATAGAATTTGAAACCTGAAAAACTGTCAAAAAATTCAGTCCCAAGTTCTGCCAGTTGTGACTGATTTATTTGATGACCAATTTCATTCTATCTTGACATAGTTAGGGATGGGTATGCACTCTCCAGGATGTAGAGGTTACAACAAAATCTGATAATAAACAAAGGAGAAAAAACAAATCTCCTCCCCCCCAAAAAAAAAAATTGGACATTTGTGAAAGTAACAGATATTATCATTAGGCAATGCATTTTTATGATATATAACAAAATAGAGCATGACAACATACTCATTATTATTGGTATTATTATGTATTAATCAGCAATGCTATACAGGCACCAGCTGCATATCCACTTTGTGGACACTTCTTGCTACTACTGGTATTCATCTTTGTGCATTGGACAAATGCTTGCAGCTCTTTATTACTGCATTATCCCTCAGTTCCAGTTAAATGGAGCGTGTCTCCTTGCCAACAAAATGTTATTTAAAAAAAAAAAAAAAATTTAAATACATTTCTGAAAATATTGGGATGAAACTTTCATGACGCTTAAGCTGTGCATGGCATACATATACAACAGGACCTGATGGCAAAGTTCAATTTCTCAAATTTGCTCTAATGCTTTCCAATTTTTTGTGCATACTAGCAAATCCTGCAACTTTGTCTAAATGATCACAAACGTAACTTGAAAATTACGAAAATAAATAATAATTATAAAAGTGAATATTGAAAACTTCAGATTTTGAAATCAGCTGCAAAAATATAAACTATCACCAATTGTTCATTTGGTGTTGTTATGCTCTCAGAATAGTATAGGATCTTCATTTTCATAGATTTAGAATATATGTTTTCAGTTTAGTTTACTGTAAAAAAAATTGTCAATGTGGCATTTGAATTATGCGCCAAATTTAGAAAAAAAGGATAACTTTAATCGTTTAAGGTTTGTTTAAAGTCCATTGTAATAGGATTGTAGAACAGACAGCTGTGCACATTATTTGTAAAAATGGTGAGAATTGGTCAGAAACTGGATATTTTTTAAGCTGATTCAAAGTTGAAACTCTAGTTATTTAGATAATTGAAGTTATCGACAATGAATAAGGTAGTTCTAATTCATTAATTTACTTGTATGTTTTAATAAACGTTGTTCGACATTCGTACTCGAGTATGTGAAAGTTGTAGGTCAATGTGTGTTGGATTGATGTCAAGAAAAAATAACCCTCAAAAAAACAAAATATAAAAATTCAAAGTCCTAAGTTCTGCCAGTTGTGACTGATTCATTTGGTGATCAATTTCATTCTATCTTGACATAGTTAGGGATGGGCATGTACTCTCCAGGATGTAGAGGTTACAACAAAATGAGATAATAAACAAAGGAGACATAAAAAAATGAACTTTGGTGAAAGTAACAGATATTAACATTAGGCAATACATTTTTATGATATATAACAAAATTGAGCATGATAACATACTCATTATTATTGGTATTATTATGTATTACTCAGCAATGCTATACAGGCACCAGTTGCATATCCACTTTGTGAACACTTCTTGCTACTATTCTTCTTGTTTGTACATTGGACAAGTGCTTGCATCTCTTTATTACTGCATTATCCCTCAGTTCCAGTTAATAGGAGCTGTTCTCCTTATCAACAAAATGTTCTCCTTTAAAAAAAATTTGTCTTAAATACATTTCTGAAAATATTGGAATGAAACTTTCATGATGCTTATGCCAATAAGTTGTAGATTTGTTTAACATTTAATATTAATTTTCACATAATTCAAATGTTTTTTGCCCAGCCCCAGCTTTTACAGCCCAGGCTGTAGCAGCTTCAGGGTTAATGCACGTGGTTTGTATTACGTAGGCTTTTTTTTTATTATTATTTTTTTCTACCACAGATGTGGCCACACATTTACAATGCTAAGCAGCATATATACATTTTCTTCTGTCCCCCATGGGCAGGGTTAGAGATGTGTTAAACATATAGTTCAAGGGTTTATTGAACACTCAACCACAGAAGGTGATTTGGTGCTTTTAAAATGCTAAGCTAACCTACATATGTAAATACATAGATATATAGATTTACGTATGCCCTACATAAAGTGTTTGATGTGTCTTTTACATAGTGTCATGTTACCACCCTTGAGACTAAATAAGGTTCTTCTCCCCGCAGTGCAATAAAAAAGATAATAAATCGGCCTTGCCAACAACTGTCTAGGGGTAAATATACATCACTGCATAAAATGGAGAACAATATATTTATGCTAAGGGGGACAATCATAACAATATTTAAATGTATAATAGCCAGAAATATTCTTCAGCATGCAATATCATAGAATGAAATTAATTATTGAGGCATGAGCAATATCACCAGAACATGGATTAATCAATAGTAATACTCATATCATCTAACCAGATAATTAACATTTATATGGGCTAAAATAACAGTGACCAATGACTTAACTTAAAACATGACTCCTCTCGAATACAGCTGCCACGCTTCTGCCCACGCCTTGGTCCGCAGGCCAAGCGTCTACCAAAAAATCAACTAACCGTCCACACAAACATTGTGGAAAGTCTAATAATAAAACGCAGTACTAATATTCAAAACATTGTTAAACTAAAGAGTAGTAAACACTGGTACAACATTCCATACAATAATACGGAAACCAAATATGGGAATAAATCAAGGTAAAACTATAAACACTCGATTGACAACAATGTTCCCACACTGGCCATATCCAAATATGGTCAACCGCCCAAACGGAGAAACTACATGAGAAATTAACACCAAAAGCCTCACACAATATAATGTAACTCAGGCACATTACAGCATGCTATAATATATATATATAACATACAAAATCTTATATCATACAACTGGATGCTATATTAAAGAACAAGACAATAAAGTAATATGAGAATCAAGAGTAATGGCAGAATCCTAGTGAGATTCGTAACATGTCATTAATGTGCATTTACAAAGGTGAAATGTAATTCTGATCAGCTTGCATATATACTTTATACACATACATATACATACACACACACACACATATACGTACATATACATATATATATACATACATATATACACACACACATGCATTCACATACATTTGTCTCTTTTACTCTGACAGGGTGAGATAGCTGATAGAGAAACTAGTGTGCAATTAATTAAGCACTTAATCACTGAAGGTGATAAAGGTGCTTTTACAAGCTCAGGTTATATAGTTACATCACATACATTGTATAATTGATACATTACATGGTTAATCTTGGGTACAGTAGGCTGTTAGAGAGGGAGGGGAGGCAGCCGAGAACCCGCCCATACCGCCTTCCCCTTTCCTGCCCACCTGTCCTTACTCCTGCCCACCCCTCCTTACTCCTGCCCACCCCTCCTTACTCCTGCCCACCCCTCCTTACTCCTGCCCACCCTCCTTACTCCTGCCCACCCTCCTTACTCCTGCCCACCCCTTCATACTCCTGCCCATCCTCCTTACTCCTGCCCACCCTCCTTACTCCTGCCCACCCCTCCTTACTCCTGCCCACCCCTCCATACTCCTGCCCACCCTCCTTACTCCTGTCTACCCTCCTTACTCCTGCCCATCCTTATTCCTGCCCACCCTCCTTACTCCTGTCTACCCTCCTTACTCCTGCCCACCCTCCTTACTCCTGCCCACCCTCCTTATTCCTGCCCACCCTCCTTACTCCTGCCCACCCTTTTTATTCCTGCCCACCCTCCTTATTCCTGCCCACCCTCCTTACTCCTGCCCACCCTCCTTACTCCTGCCCACCCTCCTTACTCCTGCCCACCCTCCTTACTCCTGCCTACCCTCCTTACTTTTGCTCAAAGCACAATACCTAACAAAATTATTTAATTTTTCTAAACATTTACTATGTTTTGGTGGGAAAAATTTAGTCATAGAAACCTTAAATTTGTTTTATTTTGCCCTAATAGGTAACACTGCTTCCAGTCTCTGCTCGGCTACCCAGGACGATAGCAAACACAACTTCTGCCCATTAATGATGGTAAGGACAATTTTATTCTTACTGTACTGCCAGTGTGTGTGTTTATCATGTTGATGTCAATATCCAGTGATTGTGAGTGTATTAATCAAGATATTTTCATTAACTAGTGTATTAATGTTGGTGTTGTCATTTACCAGTGATGGCGAGTGTATTAATTATATTGTCATTACCCTGTGATGGTGAGTGTATTAATCATATTGTCATTACCCAGTGATGGTGAGTGTATTAATTATATTGTCATTACCCTGTGATGGTGAGTGTATGAATCATATTGTCATTACCCAGTGATGGTGAGTGTATTAATCATATTGTCATTACCCAGTGATGGTGAGTGTATTAATCATATTGGCATTACCCAATGATGTTGAGTGTATTAACCCTTGTGTTGCTAAGGGCTGTTTGCCCCTTGTCACCCACAGCCGCATAACAAAAAAGAAAACAAATCTTCCTAAACTGTAAATTTGTGTTCCCTGACCACAAGAGAGAGAGAAAAAATTAATCGTACATACAAATGACATAAATGAGCCGACAATATGAGCGATGACGTCACACCCTGCATGCTTGCTCATGCAAGGTGCGTCCCAGAGGCATTGTGCGCAGTCTTCAAGCAGTCAGAATTGCCACAAATTTATTTTCGCTGCATTATTTACAGTGTCTAGACATATTTTATCACAAATATTATTCACTAATTGTGTTGCATATAATGTTACTTCATGTTCAGTGGTAATAAATGTTGCATACATTGAGTATACACATGTGCACAAAAATATTTTCCCATTATGCCAATATAATATGTATTCACATTGTTCATTATTATATTTACACACATGCACGCACTATTTACAGGTTTTTGCACTATTATTGCACATTTAGAATTCTTGGAGAGAGTGGTAGTTGTAGATGCAGTTGACAGCACACAATGGGACTGCACACGCATCACACCATGTTTGCACAAGTTTACATTTCTGATCTCTTTTATTGTTCTACAAACTAAGCAATCACGTTGGCCTATTGCACGCTTTCCAGCTGGTGGCAAATGTTTTAGTCTGTGTGCTTGAATGCCCTCCGTGTGAGTGAGCCTGGGTGTAGCAGCATGCTGCAACACTGGGTTCATGATGGGTCTTTGTATGCCAGGAACATCTTTGCCAAACTTTGCTAATAACTGTGTCCCAAGTGTAAAAGCAAACGAACGGAAACTTGGTTTATGTCCAGTTTTCACCAGATGCATATTATAGCTATTCAGCATGCTTATGTCAACAAGACGGAAAAACACTTTTTTCGTCCACTTCAATGTTTTCTGCACACTCGACAGTGCCCACCATCATGTCAGATTTATCAACCAAACGCATGTTGATATTATAGTCAAGAACACAATCTGGCTTATATACTGGTTCTTGCATTACTCAGTTCACCTTGCCACTGTTCATCATTGTACCATCACGAACGGTTGTCAGCAAGTTCACTTCTCTTTTGTCTTTCCACGTAACTGAGCGTATTTGATCACTTTTTCTTAGCTGGCAGTCATAAACTTCAAGTTTATTGTCAAACACTGGCATTTCCCTTCTTCTTGGCTTTACTGTACCAAACAATCCAGTTCTATTTTAAATCAAGAACCTAGCTTGCAAGGGACTTGTATAGCAGTTATCCGTGTATAAAATGTGGCCCTTGTTCATCCATGGTGTCATCAGTGACTTTACCACATTACCTGAGAAACCATGTTGGTCGTTACCGGGAATGTCTACATCACTAGCAGAATACAGAATCGTGTGTAACATGTATCCTGTTTCACAGTCACAAAGAACAAAAAATTTCAATCCAAATCTGTTGCATTTGGAGGGAATATACTGCTTGAATGCAACACGTCCTCTGAAAAGCACAAGGGAATCGTCAATCACCAACGTCTGTGCTGGTACGTAGAAATCTCTGAACTTTCCAATTACTTCATTCATATAGTGCCTGACTCTCCAAAGTCTATCATCCTCTGTCCGGTCCTCATTACTTGCAAAATGAAGACACCTGAGGAGCATCTGAAACCTGTCTCGGGACATATATTTCCCGAAGAAAGGTGTTGGAATAGTCAGGTCTTTGCTCCAATAATCTGTGATAGCGTGTTTGACACAATGTTTCATCAACATACATATTGCCAAAAATACATACATTTCACCTATAGTAGTGTTTTTCCAACGCTGCAATCGTGAATATTCTGTTATCTCTTTTCCAATGAGATGAGTCACATGAAGGTTCATTTGGTGTACAATATATTCCATGAGCGTCTCATTATAAAATGCTGTAAAGGATTCCATTTCACACATGTCCTCACCATTATCAGGGAAAAGGTCTGTAATCCCAACGTCTTTATTGTCAAAGGCAGGAATTAGAGGAATAAAATCATCACCATCACTCCACACAAGTACACCTGGGGTCCTGCGAGACGCAACAGCGGCATGACAGCGAGGAAGCATTGCACACCGTGGACCAGGAGCTAAAGTCCGTCTACGCAAAGTATGGGCGCTATGTGAACGTGAGGTGAAATCACGTGAACATGAGGGTCTTGGTTCCTCATGTGGTGCCATGCGGCGGCGTTTGGCTGGGCGAGACGCTGCTGACGCGACAAATTCTCGCCCGGTATCACCACTGGTACTAGCAACAGGCACGGTAACACTATGCTCTGAATCCACTTCACTAAAACCAGAAAATGAGTCACCTTTCTCTGACTCATCACCCAAAATATCCTCGTACTCTAAATAAGCACAAGAACTGTGTGGTCGTGGGTGAATTGGAGTAGACACTGGGCGAGGAGGCACGGGTGAGCATGTAGGCCTCGCCATGGGAGGAGACTGTACTGTATTTCATATTCACTGTCTGTGCTACTATCATCGGTCAATTGTCTGTAGTCCTTATCAATGTCAGAGTCATCAAAAATCACTTTCCTCACCATCAGAAAATAATTCACTAGTTATTTGCTCTTGAGTAAGTGATTGCGTGGTGCGTGCTCAGGAGGCATTTGGCCATGCGTTCGCCATGGTGACCGCTGGGTAATTGGGGCCTCCCATGCATTGGTAGCGTGAGCTGGGTTTTTTTTTTACAAAATGGCAGCTGGTTTACTATAGCCCCTCAGCAGCATATGGGGGCCCCCCCTACCCCGATGGCCATTCAAATCTTGTGCGGTATTCCATCACATCATTTGCCCAATATATAGCAAGTTACTCAACACATCATATGACGTGTTGTGCAGTTTAAGGGTTAATCACGGTGTTATTACCCAGTTATGTTGAGTGTATTAACCCTCTGAAATGCAAATAGCGCATAATTTTGCTCAATCAGGGGTGTGCATAACACCTTAACCACTGCACTGTGCCAAACGACAAATGCCATTCGCCATTTACTGCGCCAACTGACAAAAGTATTTTTTATTTCTTCGTATACGGTCGAAGCACGCTCGCGGTAGGTTGGGTACAAAATGGACTCTTAGGACCTACTGTGAGAGGCAGCCATCTTGGAAAAAAATTCCCAGAATGTCGTAGGGCTGCTGGCTGGGTTAGTACTAAGTGAGCAACAATGGGTGGCACACGCGCCTCTGGCTCCCAAACACCTGTCCAACGCGGTGTTGACTTAGGTACAAGATGGATTCCTGAGGTGTTTGCCAGATTGAAAAAAATTCCCAGCATTCCCCACAGTCATGGCCAGGCTCATATTCAAGGTAGCAACCATGTCGTATTATCTTGAGGTTATTTTGAGATGATTTCGGGGCTTTTTTTTTTTAGTGTTCCTGCGGCCCAGTCCTCGACCAGGCCTCCACCTCCAGGAAGCAGCCCGTGACAGCTGACCTACCTGTTTTACTGCTAGGTAACAGGGGCATAGGGTGAAAGAAACTCTGCCCATTGTTTCTCGCCGGCGCCTGGGATCGAACCCAGGATGACAGGATCACAAGTCCAGTGTGCTGTCCACTCGGCCGACCGGCTCCCCATAGTAGTCCCCATGGGGAGTAGAAGAACTCCCAGAACCCCATCAAGCAGGCCAGACCTCAGACCAGGCCTCAGGCCAGGCCTCAGGCCAGACCTCAGACCAGGCCTCAGGCCAGACCTCAGACCAGACCTCTGGCCATGCCCCAGGCCAGGCCTCGGGGCAGACCAGACCAGGCCAAACCTCAGACGAGGCTTCGGGCCAGACCTCACACCAGGCCTCAGGCCAGACCTCAGGCCAGGCCTCAGGCCAGGCCTCAGGCCAGGCCTCAGGCCAGGCCTCAGGCCAGTTCTCAGGCCAGATCTCAGGCCAGATCTCAGCCCAGGCCAAAGATCAGGCCTCAAGTCAGACCTCAAGCCAGACCTCAGACCAGACCTCAGATTAGGCCTCAGATTAGGCCTCAGGTCAGACCTCCTTGAGGTTACCTTGAGGTGCTTCCGGGGCTTAGCGTCCCCGCGGCCCGGTTGTCGACCAGGCCTCCTGGTTGCTGGACTGATCAACCAGGCATTTAGACGCGGCTGCTCGCAGCCTGACATATGAGTCACAGCCTGGTTGATCAGGTATCCTTTGGAGGTGCTTATCCAGTTCTCTCTTGAACACTGTGAGGAGGTCTGCCAGTTATGCCCCTTATGTGTAGTGGAAGCGTGTTGAACAGTCTCGGGCCTCTGATGTTGATAGAGTTCTCTCTCAGAGTACCTGTTGCACCTCTGCTTTTCAACAGGGTATTCTGCACATCCTGCCATGTCTTCTGGTCTCATGTGATGTTATTTCTGTGTGCAGGTTTGGGACCAGCCCCTCAATTATTTTCCACGTGTAGATTATTATGTATCTCTCCCGCCTGCGCTCATGGGAGTACAGATTTAGGCTCTTTAGTCGTTCCTAGTAATTTAGATGTTTTACTGAGTGGATTCTAGCAGTAAAGGATCTCTGCATGCTCTCCAGGTCAGCAATTTTTCCAGCTTTGAAAGGGGCTGTCATTGTGCAGCAGTACTCCACTCTAGAGAGCACAAGCGTTTTGAAATGTATCATCATCGGTATAGCATCTCTAGTGTAAAAAGTTCTTGTTATCCAACCTGTCATTTCTGGGGGGAGCCCCGTCGGCTCCCCGGAGCTTTACCAGGCTGATATGCTAATGTCAGACTTTGGCATCAGTCATGTGTATGGAGTTCTAAGGCCTACCGGGGACCACAGTCAGAACCTGGCCCCCTCAGAGAGGCAAGGGGAGCAATGGCCTATAGAAACCCCCATGTGGTTGGAAGCATTCTATGTCTGCCATCGACCGGAACAGGCACCCAGAAAGGTAAGCGCCTCAAAACAAACCCCTATTCTGGTTAAAATTGCTACCAAAAGCCGAACTAGTGGATAAAACTTCGCAACAGAAAAACAAGCAAACTAGTGTGACGTCACACGTCGCCGCTCCGCTGTCTGCGCAGCTCCCCCCTCCCCGGGAGTGGGAAGGGGGAGCCCCAGACCTCCCACGCCGACTATCCACCCATCAGTTCTTCGGCTGATGCTATAGGCACCGGTTATGTGCTCCGGCTCCAGTGGTTGTTTCAGCACTGTACCTAGAGTGTGGTGTCCGTTTTCTAGGTGGTGCGTGAGCCGGGAGTGATTCTCCAGTACTCGGGCTGCATGCGCCCAGGGTTCCCTTCCCTAGGTGCCCTGTAAGTCCTGCCCTTGGGGCTTGGGGCCACCTTCCACAAGTTCCTTAGGTCCTGCCTTTGCTAGGCCGTTTACTGCTTGGTTTTTGGCCGCTCTTTGTGTGCTCGGGTGTTCTGTCTTCCTTGTTCGCCTTAGAGTAAGGGGCAGTTTTGCACTGGTGGGGCGCAGGGTACTGTGTAGCTTGTCTTTACCAATCATGGCGGCCGGCTCTGTTCCGCTTGGGTACGCTGTCCTCTTGCGGGGTTTTCTTTTTCTTTTTGTTTATCTACCTGGTGGGGGGGGGGGTCTGCCTTCGTTCTTGCCCCTTGTGTTCCTTGTGTTCTGAATATTTTCTGGTGGTACCCCCTGCTAGGTCCCCGTGAGTGTACACGTCCCGGGGGTTCAGCTCTTAGAAAGTTGTTTCGTAGCTTTGGGTGCCGGTTAGCAGTACCCTGCCTGGGATTACCTGGGCGCGAGTCCTCTTATAGTAAACGCTCGGGACCCTGGAAAATCCCTGGGGGCGCGTGGGTCCGATGGATGTGACCCCAGAGTCCCCCCCTCACTTCCAGCGAGTTTGAGGGTTGCTCTCACCCTTTGTCTCTGGGTGACTCTCTGTTTTGCCTCTGTCTGCTGCCTGTGGGGTCGGTGACACCTTCGACCCAGAGTCCTGCGAGTTTGGTTGCTCGTTGTGGCTTGGTTACCCAGTTGTGCTGATTAAGCGGGTGCAGGCAGCAGGGACGTTGCACTTTGAGCCTTGGTGGTGGCAACGCTCTCGTGGTTTCCTCCCCGGGAGCCCCGGGGCTGCCCCGTTTTAGTTTGTGTTGGGACTTGGGGGGGGGGGTGTTGTCTTTCCCCTGGATCCCCCATCCTGCCTGCATCCGGTTCCTTACCGTCTGTAGGTTCGGGGCGGGGTTTGATGGTGTTGAGACTCGGGCAGTCTCGGGGAATTCCCCTTCCGGGGTATTGACGGGGGCATTTGAGCCTGTTCCTCCAGCCGTGTTGTATGAGTCTGCCAGTGGGCTCCCTTCCTTAGTGTTTTCTGGTACGGCCGGGGCTTTGGGGGGACGGTTCGGCCCCGGGGCCTGTCGTGTAGGATCCCGGGGCTGGGGAGGGGCTGACTTGGGGGGCCTTGGCCCCGTAGGACCCTGTGGGGTTTTTTATCCCCCTCTAGGCGGGGCTTGTGGTTACGCGGAGTGGGGTTTTTCCTCCCCACTCGCCGTACGTGCTGTTGGGCGTTGGCCCCTCCCCGGGCTCGGTTCCTTAGCCTTTGAGTCGGTTGGTTCCGTCCTGTGGGTGGATGTTTCCTCCCACCCTTTTTTGGGACGGTGTTTTCGTCATGTTTCCCCGTTCTTGGGGTTCTACATGACTTCTGGTCTCGGGTGCGCCTGCACCTTTGTGTGCCTTCGGGACTAGTGTTGGCTTCTGTGTTCTCGAGGGTTCGGGACGGTTTTCGCTACTTCCCACGTTATTGGAACGTCTGTCGACTCCTCCTCCTTGTCGCCGTCTTGGGCTACTTTAGCCCAGTTGGGCTGCTTGTGGCCAGTGGCCCAGTTTGCGCTACTTTTGGCCTGGTTGGGCTACTTTTGGGCCGGTTGGACTACTTGTAGCCCTGTTGGGCTACTTGTAGCCTTGTTGGGCTGCTTGTGGCCCGGTTGGGTACCTTTTTGGGCTCTGTCTTCGCTTCGTTGGCCGGTTTTATTGTTCCTGCTTCCTCTTTTGGCTACTTTTCTAGGGCAGTAGTCCTGGTTGGCACCTTCCCGCAGAGAGGGTTGTGCGGTTTGGCCAGCATGTCATGCGCATGCGCCGTGGAGTTTGTTTTGGTCTGGGCGGTGTGTTTCAGTGCTGGTGTTTTGCACCTTTTTTGCTAAAGTGCTTCGCCTCTCGCTCTTCTCCCTTGCTGTGGTATGTGCCCCTTCGCTCCGGGGGTGTCCTGGTTTCTAGTTGTGGGGAGGACACCGAGGTTTTCCCTGTTATGGGTGTGGGCCGCCTCCTTCGCCTCTACCCTGCTCTCCTGCGGGTCCGGCTGGGTCTGGCTCTGGCGTCTTCACCTGGCGCGGCTCCCAGGTTCTTCTGGGCACGGTTGAGTCGTGTCACGTTCGTGCCACCGTTCGCCAGGTGAGTTTCTGCAGTCTGGTGTCTTTTGGCCGGGCGCTGGATGCGGTGTTGTTTATATACCTGTCTTTATTTAGGTATATTTTTGTACTGCTGAGACCGTTCGCACACCAGTGACTGTCCCTTTTTCAACCCTTCCTGTCCCACTCATGTACATGTCCAACCCATGCTAGAGTCATTCAGAGGACCCACCTTTTTTCGTGTTATGAGGTGTGGGGGTTGTGGTGTTGGTTCTGTACTCACCTGGTAAGGCTCCTGGCTGTGCTTGCAGGGTTTGAGCTCTGGCTCTTGGGTCCCGCCTATCTGGTAGAACTTGCGGGATAGTACCAGTGGAGTGCAGTGGTGCTATAGGCACAATTGTGGAACACTGTATAACCATCAGAGGTCTGCGGTTGTTACACGACCTACTTGCGAGCATACGCCTTATTGCTGGTACGTCCGTGGACTTCCGGGGCACACTAGCCTGTTTTCAAATAGAAGTTCCGGCCCATCCTGGTTGTTGGGGGTATGTGGGCGTGCGGGTCGCTCCAAGCAGCTACCTGGTGGGCCACCCTCTGGCTGGTCTGGCCTGGCCTCGGGCCGGGCTTGGGGTGTAAATGAGCTCCCAGTTCCCCATCCAGCAGGTATCGAGTGGGGTTTCTCCATCGTCGGTCGCCTGGTGTGCGGGTTTCTGAGCCTGCTGGGTTCTGTCGTGTCTCCGTTGGCCCTGTCTGGGGTCTGCCTGCTCCGTTCTCTGCCTTTGCAGAAGCGAGCTGCTATTTTCAGGTTGCGTGTTGCGGTGGTTCCTGTTGCTACTATTGCACGTGTGCATTGGTACCGTGTTTCGTGGTGGTGTGTCCTTGTTCCTGTGTCCGGTTGTGGTGTGGCACTTTGCTGTTGTTTTGTGCCTAGGGTTTGCGCATGGGGGTTTGCTTGTGGTTTTTCGTGGTCTTTGGGTCCCTGGTTTGGCCCTCTCATGTGTGTGGGGTTTTTCTGTCCCTGCCTGTTTGTCCACCCCTGGTTGTTTTCCTGGGGTTTTGGTGCTTCTGCTCTTTCATCCTGCCTCTCCCCAGTCGTTTTCCTGGCATCTCCTTTGGTCGGTTTTGCCTGCACTTGCTGCTATGTTAGGGGGCGTGGTCGGTTTCCACCGCTTCATTTCCTTGTGCGTTCCCTTGTTTCCTCCTCTGCCGCAGGGGTGTTCTGCGTGTGTTCCTTGGCTTCTTGGGCGTTTTTCAGCCTGTGTCCTGTGGTGTGCTTTTTTGTCTCGGTCTGTTGCAGTTGCTCGTACCCTTTGGTTCGGGTACTGTTTCTGGCGGCAACCCTTCCGCCTTCTTTGGTTTCCTAGCTTGCCCTGTTGGTTGGTTTTTCGGGGTCTTGCGATGTCTCACGTCGGACCCATCGTTTCTGAACTCCTGGCGGGCTTGCTTGCTTTGGGGAGTTTTCTGTTCGGCAGACGTTCCATCTCCTTGTGCCGCCTGGGTTTCGGTGGTCGCGCCCGAGATCTTCCCGTGACTCCGCCTTTTCCTGGGCTCGGAGGGGCCTTGTCGGGGCTGTTTACATTCTGCCTCACGGTCTAGCCTCCGGTTGGTGGTCGGGTGGCTTCGTGGTAGGTGTCCCACCTGCGTACTTCTCTTGGCGGCAGTATGGGGTATTTTGGTGGTCCTTCCTTTTCCTGTCCCTTCTTAGGTGGTTACTCTTGTTAGCGTCGGCTTGGTTTTCTGGTGGGGGGTTGGGGCCATCATCTTGCCACATACTGTCGCCTCTTTTCATGCAGCGCTAGCGGAGCCGCTTCGGCTTGCTTTCGGTCTTGGTGTTGCTTCTGCACCGTTAGTAAGCTGTCTCTTGCGTCGTTTCACCTCCGGCCTGTTCGTGCACCGCTTGCACCACCCTGGTCTCTGGTCAGCGTGCTCTGTCTTCTCCTCAGTTGGTAGTGCCCCTTCGGTTCCGGTTTGTTTTTTCGTCAGCTCTTTTTCCTTATGGCATTTGCCTTTGGGGGTCGGGTCGCTGAGTTTTCTTGCTCCTTCGGTTTTAGCGTTTTGGTTGTTCGGTGGCAGCAGTCTCCATCTTTTCTGGTGCGGGGTGGGGCTGCTGCGTTCTGGAGGGGTCCAGGGTTTGTTGGTGCTTCGTTAGCCGGGCCTGGGGTGTGTCGTGTTTTGTGTTCAGTGGCGGCCCTCCGCTGTTGTTTGAGTGCCACGGTGTCTGTGTCCGGAGCGCGTTTTGTGTTGATCCGGTTCTGTTCTTCCCGGTTCGCGGGTGACGGTGTCCCGGGTTGTCAGCCGTGTTCTTGCAGCTAAGCTGCCTGTGTTCTTCCCTCATGCCCGTGGCGTTTATGGCTTCAACGCTCTCGCTGCTGTCTGGGCGACGTGTCCTTGAGGTCTTTCGGGCATGGATCTTTGGTGCTCATACGAGGTCCTTGCCGCTCGTTGTTCTCGTGTTGTTCCCGGGACTTTTCGGGACTGTGGCGCCTTGGGTTGGCATTTGCTGCCGGTTGTCTCGCTTCCGTGGGGGGTGCGTGGTATCCGCCTCCCGGTTCCGTCCCTTTGACCTTCCTCTGTGGGTAGTTAGCTCCAGGGAGCCGACAGGGCTCCCCCCAGAAAACCAGCGTTGAATGTAATGAAACGCCTTTTTCTGGGTGAGACCCGGAGGCTCCCCGGCAACCCTCCCTCCCTCTGGTCGGCGTTTTTTCGTGTGTTTTGACATCCAACCTCAGAACTGATGGGTGGATAGCCGGCGTGGGAGGTCTGGGGCTCCCCCTTCCCCCTTCCGGGGAGGGGGGAGCTGCGCAGACAGCGGCGCGGTGATGTGTGATGTTATACTAGTTTGCTTGTTTTCTGTTGAGGAGTTCTATCCACTAGTTCGGCTTTAGGTAGCAATTTTCACCAGAATAGGAGTTTGTTTTGGAATGCTTACCTTTCTGGATGCTTGACCCGGTCGATGGCAGATATAGAATGCTTCCAACCACACGGGGGTTTCTATAGGCCATTGCTCCCCTTGCCTCTCTGAGGGGGCTAGGTTCTGGCCGTGGTCCCCGGTAGGCCTTAGAACTCCATACACATGACTGATGCCAAAGTCTGACATTAGCATATGAGCCTGGTAAAGCTCCGGGGAGCCTCCAGGTCTCATCCAGAAAATGGCGTTTCATTACATTCAACGCTGTTTTTTTCTTGCAGTTGTGACGGCTACTTTATTGTGTTCTTTAAAGGTAAGGTCTTCTGACATGGGTACACCCAGATCCTTTACATTGCCTTTTCGTTCTATGTTATGATTTGCCTGAGTTTTGTGCGTGGTTTCCGTTTTTATATTTTCATTTTTTCCGTAGCGCATGAGCTGGAACTTATCTTACCTCAGACAAGGCCTCAGGATAGACCTCAGACCAGGCCTCAGGATAGACCTCAGACCAGGCCTCAGGCCAGACCTCAGACCAGGCCTCAGACCCAGACCTTGACCCGTCTCAAATAATGTTGACTGCGTAGAGGCTAGCTATTATGAATTCTTCATTTTGACTCTGGAATATGATAGAACTGTGTGTTACAAACAACTGAAATGGTAACATTTTCTCAGCTAATTTGATGAAAAGCAGACAGTGAGTGAACTATCTAGGTGGAGCATGAAGGCGCCAGCCATGTGTTGCCATTTACATGATAACTCTGGCCAGAGCTCTCCACTGACACAACCTGCCTCCCCTGATACCACTATTACTCCGTCTTCCCTGACAACTTCCACCACTGACACAACCTGCCTCCCCTGACACCACTATTACTCCTCCTTTCCTGACAACTTCCCCCACTGACAACCTCCCTTCCATGAGAATAACTTACACCACCTGCCCCCTAACAATAAACCCTAACTACTCATACCACTTGCCCCCTGACAACAACTCTTACCAATGACTCCTGACAATTTTATCATCTTTCAACCATTTCTCCCTGGAAACAATGGGTAAGCATAATAAAACACTGTATAACTGTTTACACTTTGAATCATAGTTGATGAAGACCTCCTCCGACGCTCGGTCTCGGTAACCACTTGGACTAATATTCCTCACTTAATCAAACATTTTATATGTTCTACTGAACATTTAGTAACGAATTCAATTTGTTTGGATCTTCCGGGAATTTGCTAGAGCGGGGTTCTTTAGAGTGAGGATGCACTGTATGTCACCTATAATTTTATTATTATTTTTGCAGTGATCAGGGAACATAAATGAACACCTTTATAAAACGAAAAACAATTTGGATTTTTTTTGTGGTGCCTGGTGGTGTTGCAGGCCAATAGCCCTTAGCTGTTTAAGGGTTAATGAAACGTAGTTGAAAGAGGATACAACATACTCTTTAACATACCAAACTACTTGGCAATTCATAACTGTTGGCCAATCCAGAGAGGTGGTACTACAGTACTACCACCAAAAATTTACTTCCTTAAAAGTAACTCAAACTAGAGACACCTGTGGCGAGTATATCTTTGCCCATTTCAGAGTCAAGGGTACTGAGGCTGACTTGACTATGGGAGCAGTTACAGAATGCCTAACACTGATGTTGCTGAATTCAACTCTAATCTTAGAAATGTAATACTAGCCAACAAACTTAAGGGGCCCGGTGACGGTAGAGATTTCTCCGTATATGAAATACTGTATAGTGAAATTTTTTAAACAAATCTCCCGTTATTTGGCATCAGCGTCGTGAAAATTTCATCCGAATATGTCAAGAAATAGTTTTTTGACGAATTTTTAAAAAGTAAATGCGTTCTTGATGGGCGGCAACTGATACTGATAATAATGATAACACCTCCTATTTACTGGCAATCAGGAATAAAGATGCAAACACCTGTCCGATGCACAAAGAAGACAAGTACAGTACAACCTCAATTCAATGTACCCGAATTTGCCGTATTTCTAGCTAAGTCGCACACTTCTCAGGCTGGATTTATTCACCCTGTTCGGTTTACTCTGGTTCACCGAAGCGGCAGGATGTGTGGATTTGCTTAAGATGTTGGGTCAGAGTTCACTGATTGGTGGAAAACTTTACCATTATTTCTCAGATTACAATTAATAATTCCTTCATATGACAAGTTGATCACACACGTGGACAAGTGGTCCACAAGCTTACGATGTTGGGACAGAGTTTACAGACTGGTGAAAAACTTTCCCATTCTATCACAGATTATAGTTAATAATTCCTTCATATTACAAGTTGGATCACACAAGTGGACCACACAACAAGGGAACCATATGAACCAAACACCAGCCAGAATGGTCCACACAACAAGTGAAGCATATTAACCAAACACCAGCCAGAGTGGTCCACACAAGTGAACGTCTGTGTTTCCATGATTTTCATTCACTGATTTGTGGCGCACGTATCTTTGTAGATTACAGTACATACTTTAAAGGCTGAAGCGTGAATAGCTAGCTAATATGTTGAAATCTTCATATATACATTTTCTGTGATGAAACAATATGAGTGAGGGTGGACAGATAAGGGAATACTGTACTGTAAACCTCACTTTACAGTGAAGTTTCACTCGCTTTCATCTGTGTCGTCATAGTTCAGTGCCCCATGACTTTGAAAGTTTCAGATTAATAAATCATTTCTAAAACTGGTGCTCTAATAGCTCTTTATTATCCTAACTAAACTAAACTAAATAAAACAAAAAAATGTACTGTATCTGATATCTGCTATTACAGTGATATCTGTGCTGTAATAGATATCTGCTATTTGAGAAATTATTCATGTTATTGGCATAACAACTCTAGCGCGAGTGGACGGGTCTAATCCGTGTGCACACCACCATGCGTATTTTGTTCGATTTCGTCGCCACATTTCAGTGACTCATGGCTTCGAAATAATAAAATTAAAAAATCAGTTCTGAAATAAGTATTTTTTTTAGCGCTTATTATTGTAATAATCACTAAACTAAATATGTAACCCAAAAGCATATAATTTGATGTAAATACAATATTTGAGAGAAATTTATGTAACTGGATCTGGCTTGAACACCAGCCTACTGTAGGGTGTATAGACCTAGTCTGCGTTCATTCAGTAGGCACCCAGTGCCATTAGCTTGGTCTGCGAGGGATGTGTTTGTCCCCCGGTGGAAGAATAATTGTGGAATTTACCATTTTTTTACTACAGCTGTATTGTTATACAACAAGATGTCTCAGTGGCTTGCTAATAGTGCCTTATTAGTGCTGAAAATGAATCAATATTTTGCAAGAACTAGAGGCAGAAAATCAACCAGCACAGCCATACCCAGCATGAGCACAGCCATACCTATTACGAGCACAGCTGTACCCAGCATGAGCACAAGCATACCTAGTACAAGCACAGCTGTACCCATCACGAGCATAGCTGTACCCAGCACAGCACAGCCATACCTAGTACAAGCACAGCTGTACCCATCACGAGCATAGCTGTACCCAGCACGAGCACAGCCATACCTAGTACAAGCACAGCTGTATCCATCACGAGCATAGCTGTACCCAGCACAATCACAGCCATACCTAGTACAAGCACAGCTGTACCCAGTACAAGCACAGCTGTACCCAGCACGAGCACAGCCGTACCCAGCACGAGCACAGCTGTATCCAGCACGAGCACAGCTGTACCCAGCACGAGCAAAGCTATACCCAGCACGATTACAACAGTAGCTAGCACCTGTACAACAGCAGCCAGCACCAGCTCAGAAGCAGCTGAAGCAAACACAGCAGCAGCGAGCACCAGCAAACCTGATGCAAACATCTAAGAACATCCTGTGTGGAGTGTACAGTTAGAACAAGGGTTAAATTTAAGTACATAGTGTTAATGTGTTATGATTAAGGTTGCAGTAATTTTAGTGTACATAAGTTTCATAACCTGTTTTATAGTACTCAACATACAGCACAGTAGATATTTACTGTACAGTATTCACAACATCATGAGAATTCAAGATGGACATAATTCCAACAATAAGGTAAATAAAAATTTTCTAGGGGGAGCCCCATCAGCTCCCTGGAGCTATCCAGGCTGAATGTATATGTATAACTTTCTGGCATCAGTCAATGTGCATAGAGGTCTTGACTACTGGGGATCATGAGCCAGAACCTGGGCCCCCTCAGAGAGGCACGAGGAGCAATGGCCTATTAAAACCCCCATGTGGCTGGGAGCATTCTATGTCTGCCATCGACCAGGTCTGACACCCAGGAAGGTAGATGTCTCAAAATGCATGCACGTTGCTGAGCCACAGCAACCCTCCCCTGTCACCCTGTCCTTCCCACTATTCCCCCCCCCCCCCTTCCCCTGTCCCCTCGTCCTCCCAACCATTCCCCACTCCCCCGTCCCCTCATCCTCCCCACCATTCCTCCCTCCCTCCCCCATCCTCTCGTCCTCCCCACCATCCTCCACACTCTCCGTCCCCTCGTCTTCCCCACTTTCCCTGTCCCCTCGTCCTCCCCACCATACCCAACTCCCCCGTCCCCTTGTCCTCCCCACCATTCTCCATGCCCCCATCCCCTCATTCTCCTCACCATGCCACACAACCCCCGTACCCCTCGACCTCCCCACCATTATCCTCACCCTCGTCCTGCCCCACCATTCCCCACTCTTGTCCCCTTGTCCTCCCCACATTCCCCACTCCCTCGTCCGATGCGTTCCCAAATGATCTGATGTTCCCATCACTGAAAAATAAGTATAACAGTTTAAAAAACAAAATGAAAACAATGAAAAAAATAAAAAAATAAACTATACCCACAAAATGAACAGTATGGTAAACAACACAGCTCAATTCCAATGCAATATCACACAAAATAATTAAATCAAAATGAAAATAAATAAAAATCTATGAAAATTAAATTTATCAATGCAATCGGAAACATTGAAATGGAATCGTAACATATTTGGTATAGCGTGTGTTGCTATTACGTGCAACAGATGGCACTGTTTTTTAAAAAATGTATGTTTTTATCTGTCACAGATGAGGCATGTATATAGTAGGTATATAAAAACGCGCGCCTATTCAAATGCAACGTCGTGTCAAAATTTAAAAGCCATCGGTAAAGAGGTTTCGAAGATTTCCCCTCACATAAAAAACATGGGAAAAACACACTTTTTCAAGAAAAGCATGTTTTCTCCCGTTACAGACCTGACATCTATATATAGTATGAATATAAAAACATACTCTGTTGTGACCTGTCCCCTCGTCCTCCCTACCATTCCCCACTCCCTCGTCCGATGCGTTCCCAAATGATCTGATGTTCCAATCAGAAAAATGGGAACATCAAATGATCTGATGTTCCCATCACTGAAAAATAAGTAGAACAGTTAAAAAACAAAATGAAAACAATTAAAACAATAAAAAAATAAACTATACCCACAAAATGAACAGTATGGTAAACAACACAGCTCAATTCCAATGCAATGTCACACAAAATAATTAAATCAAAATGGAAATAAATCAAAATCTATGAAAATTAAATTTATCAATGCAATCGGAAACATTGAAATGGAATCGTAACATATTTGGTATAGCGTGTGTTGCTATTACGTGCAACACATGGCGCTGTTTTTAAAAAAATTATTGTTTTTACCTGTCACAGATGAGGCATGTATGTAGTAGGTATATAAAAACATGCGCCTATTCAAATGCAACGTTATGTCAAAATTTAAAAGCAATCAGTAAAGAGGTTTCGAAGATTTCCCCTCACATAAAGAACATAGGAAAAAAAGTTTTTCAAGAAAAGCATGTTTTCTCCCGTTACAAGCGTGACATCTATATATTATGAATATAAAAACACGCTCTGTTGTGAATGGAACGTTGTCAAAATTTCAAAGCAATCAGTGAAGAACTTTTGGAGATTAGCGATATTGAACAAACGAACATTTACATTTTTATTTATATAGATGAACATAATAATTGAATAATATAATAATAATAATAATATTAATAATAATAATAATTTATTTAGGAACAGTACATACATAGTTGCAGCGTTACAGTACAAACATTCTGTTAGATTTAAAGATAGAGGTAGTACATACAATACCTAAAGCCACTAGTAGCATAGTGTTTCGGGCAAGAAGAGGTGGGAAAAAAACTTAGACTAAAACTTAATAGTAATTGAGCTTAAAGTATAAATTGTGTTGAATGAAAAAAAAATAATAAAAGATAAAAAAAAGGGAGGAAACATGGTACAAAATAGCCAATATACAAGTTGGTTAACAAACAGCATTTTTTTTATTTTTAATAGTATTACATGGGTTGACATTTAGAAGTAAGGTAGGTTACATGGAGTTAATTAGGTAGTACTTAGTGTTCATCGTAAACTGGTTGAAAGAGAGAGGTACTATCTTTGACATAATTGGGAAGGTCATTCTACATTCTGGGTCCCTTGATTTGTAGAGCATTCCTAGTTTGATTAAGTCTAACTCTTGGAATATCAAATAGGTATTTGATTTTGGTGTGGTGCTCATGGGTTCTGTTACAACCTTCTAGGAAGCGTTGAAGGTCAGGATTGACATTGCAATTCAGAGTTTTAAATATATAGAGTACACAAGAGAGGATGTGCGGTGACTTAATTATTAATATCTAACATATTCAAAGATTTGAGTAAGGGTACCGAGTTCTGTCTGGGGCCAGAGTTAGATATTGTTCTGATAGCAGCTTTGTGTTGGGTAATTCGAGGACGTAAATGATTTTGGGTAGTAGAATCCCAAGCACAAATACCATAGATGAGATAAGGATAGATGAGAGAGTAATAGAGCGTCACCAGGGCAGGACTAATATGCTCATAATACTTTTGAGTATAGCGATGAGTAACACATTTTATTATATAAATATATCACACTACATACTATTGAATAATAGTACTCGAAAAAAAACAGAAAAAATCAGAGACATTGAAATAATTCAGTAATAATATCTTTGTGGCAACTCCCACCTGACAGCTTGGGTGGAGCTGACCGCCTCCGACGATTAATCTGTCAACACCTCACTTTTGCCAGACTTCCTCGCCCTATTGTGGCCAAAATATGTCACAATTTATTTTCTATTTTTCCCATGATCAGGGAGCACAAATGAACACTTTTATAAGACGTGTTGCAGGCTAAAATCGCAAGAGCAGCCCAAGGGTTAACAAAAACCAACTAATAATATCAGGGGTTTTGCGGCGTGATGAGGGGATCGACATCATAAAACCGAAACATGCACAGTCCCTGATGAAGGTAATGCCATCATCAATTAATGCATTTTTAAAAATTCCATTTATTGTCCAAATATTATGGGACTGGTTTTAAATTTGCCCCTTCATATTGTGAATAATTAATAGCAAAATGAATGACGTAGCATGAAAAGTGAGGTTAGAAAGCTGAAAAGAGTACAGTATAAACATTTGAGTGTGGTTTGTACACTCATGGCCAATGCTCAGCCTTCCTTGCGGTGTGTGCGCTAGGTCGCCTGCCGGGCCAGCAAAAGAGTTAATATTGACCTCTGTGATTCTGATAATCTTCAAGTTGCTAGTTTCCTCATGTGTGTATGAATTCCTGCTTGTTCATACCCTTAATTACTAAACCTTTTAGAATTACTGAAACGACTGCCTTTACTCTTGACCACATCTGGACTAACATAACCTCTCCACTTACCTCAGGAATAATCACTGATAGGACCACAGACAATTACCCTATATTTCTTCTAACAAACATTAGTAAACCACCTCTAGATACAATGAAGATAAGCTTTAAGCTGCACAATGAAACTTCTAAAAGCAGCTGTATTGCTGCTGCCTCTAATATCAACTGGGAGTCTGAAATAGGTGACATAGTGAATATCAGCTTTGCAGTGCAAACACGTCTTTACAAAACTTTGAGCCTTGCCTTGAGGTTACCTTTAGGTGTTTTCGGGGCTTAGCGTCCCCGCGGCCCGGTCGTCGACCAGGCCTCCTCGTTGCTGGACTGGTCAACCAGGCTGTTGGATGCGGCTGTTCACAGCCTGACTTATGAGTCACAGCCTGGATGTTCAGGTATCCTTTGGCGGTGCTTATCGAGTTCTCTCCTGAACATTGTGAGGGGTCGGCCAGTTATGCCCCTTATGTGTAGTGGAAGTCTGTTGAACAGTCTCGGGCCTCTGATATTAATAGATTTCTCTCTTAGAGTACCTATTGCACCTCTGCTCTTCAACAGGGGTATTCTGGACATCCTGCCATACCTTCCGGTCTCATATGATATTATTTCTGTATGCAGGTTTGGGACCAGCCCTTTTACTATTTTCCACGTGTAAATTATTATGTATCTTTCCCGCCTACGCTCAACAGAATACAGATTTTGGCATTTTAGTCGATCCCAATAGTTTAGATGTTTTACTGAGTGGAGTCTAGAAGTAAAGGATCTCTGCATGCTCTCCAAGTAAGCAATTTCACAAGCTTTGAAAGGGGCTGTCATTGTGCAGAAGTATTCCGCTCTAGAGAGCACTAGCGTGTTGAAGAGTATCATCATTGGTATAGCATCTCTAGTGTGAACGGTTCTTTTTATCCAACTTGTCATATTTATTGCAGTTGTGACGGCTTCTTTATTGTGTTCTTTAAAGGTAAGGTCTTCCGACATGAGTAAATCCAAATCCTTTACATTGCTTTTTTGTTCTATGTTATGATTTGACTGTGTTTTGTACATTGTTTCCATTTTTAGATTTTAATTTTTTCCGTGGCGCATAAGCTGGACCTTATCTTCGTTCAACACCATATTATATTCTGTAGCCCCTAGAAAGACTTGATTTATATCTGCAGGTTTGCTGTGTCCTCTATATTGTCTACTCTCATAAAGATCCTAGTGTCATCTGCAAAATATGGTATGGTACTATAGATTGTGTCCTTCTCGATGTCCGATATGAAGATGAGAAAAGAGTACTGGAGCAAGCACATTACCCTGAGGGACTGAGCTCTTCACGGTCGATGGACCGGATTTTATTTTGTTGACTTGCACATTGGGTTCTGTTAGTCACGAAATTGTAGATCCATCTGCCTATTTTTCCGGTAATTCCTTATGAACGCATTTTATGTGCAATAACACCATGGTCACATTTGTTGAAGCCTTTTGTGAAATCTGTATAAATTACATTAGCGATTTGTCTGTCTTCATGGCATCTAATGCCATGTCATAGTGGTCCAGCAACTGTGATATGCAAGAGCGCCCTGTTGTGAAACCATGTTGTCCGGGGTTATGGAGATGCTGGGATTCCATGTGTTTTGTAATCATACATCTTAGCACTCAAAGATTTTTATGATGTACGATGTTAGTGCTATCGGTCTGTAATTTTTTACCTCTGCCTTATTTCCTCCTTTATGGAGTGGTGCTATCTCTGCTGTTTTTAGTATGTCAGGAATAACGCCAGTATTTAGGCTTTGTCTCAAAAGAATGTGAAACGCCTGCAATAGTGTTTTTTTTACAGTTTTGATGAATATAGGGTTCCAAGAATCTGGGCCTGGTGCAGAGTGCATAGGCATACTGTCTATGGCTTCTTCAAAATCCAGTGGAGATAGGGTGACATCTGATATATGATTTGATGTTGGTATCATATCCATGAAAAATTCATTTGGGTTATTTTACGTTGTGGTATTCGTAATAATATTATGTTGTGAGTTGATAGATTGTCTCTCCCGGACAACCCACCAAACCCAAAACCTCTGTAGAGTGCTTACACTTAAATCAGATCACCCTGCACGCTTCTTACTTTTGGAGAGGGCTCAGCATCACATCTGAAGGGGATGCGGCTCCAACACCAGCCTCGTTGTCATGTGCACACACCCACTTGAGCCGCCATGACTCCCCACTATCTCCTCGGATGGTATGATGCCCCCAATCCCCTTTCCTGAATTATTATTCTGTACTACTCTGTCAACAGCTGTAGTGCGCTCTCTCTCTCTCTCTCTCTCTCTCTTTCTCTCTCTCTCTCTCTCTCTCTCTCTCTCTCTCTCTCTCTCTCTCTCTCTCTCTCTCTCTCTCTCTCTCTCTCTCTCTCTCTTTCTTTCTTTCTTTCTTTTTCCTGGGAAGCCTCACTAGGACAAGGGCAAACACCTAATGATTATGAACATTTAATAACAACACAGAACATATATAAAACTCACATACAGTATATAAGTATATAAACTTCAACACCTTATGATGTTATAACCTGGTTGCAAACCATTACTATCAGGACTCTATCAGTTGCTTATACCAAGTGGTAGCCTAACTACTGGCTTGCCACTTTTTTTTTTTTTTTTTTTTTTTGAGATATATACAAGAGTTGTTACATTCTTGGACAGCCACTAGTACGCGTAGCATTTCGGGCAAGTCCTTAATCCTATGGTCCCTGGAATACGATCCCCTGCCGCGAAGAATCGTTTTTTCATCCAAGTACACATTTTACTGTTGCGTTAAACAGAGGCTACATTTAAGGAATTGCGCCCAGTAATTCCTCCCCGGCCAGGATACGAACCCATGACATAGCGCTCGCGGAACGCCAGGCGAGTGTCTTACCACTACACCACGGAGACTGCACTTATGCTACCAACCTCACTTAGTGAGTTTAACCTTGTAAAACAAATATGGCACTATCAGGCCTAGAACATATTTATCTCTGCAGTTACTCCAGCCTACAGTTGTAACTCTATAAACTTCAGTATAAGTATTCCTTGGCATAAAAATGATAATCAATCACCCACCTTTCACTGCGTCTTGCATGCTAATGGCACTCAAGCACTCTACCAACTCCCTACAAGTAGTCAATAAGAACTTCCTTCCCACATCTAAAGTTCACTACCCTGACATCAACAGGTTCTTCCAGGTTCATCTACTAGGAAAAGTCACGGCCTCAGAGTGTGGTCTGCCGCCGGTGGCCGGATGGCCGTCAGGTCGAGCCCAGTAATTTATTTAAAGGGGGCCTCATAGCCTGGTGGATAGCGTGTAGGACTCGTAATTCTGTGGCGCGGGTTCGATTCCCGCACGAGGCAGAAACAAATGGGCAAAGTTTTTCACCCTGAATGCCCCTGTTACCTAGCAGTAAATAGGTACCTGGGAGTTAAGTCAGCTGTCACGGACTGCTTCCTGGGGGTGGAGGCCTGGTCGAGGACCGGGCCGCGGGGACACTAAAAAGCCCCGAAATCATCTCAAGATAACCTCAAGATAGGATCCTCTACAGCTCTTCCAGGCTGCTGCACCATGAAGTTTTCCTTGGATTGCAGTGGTACTCCACCACTGATTCCACAGAAGCATGTGAGACTTCACTTGACTGGTCCTCTTCACACAATTTGAGGTCCAATTCCTCACTATGGGGCTTGCTCTTCCACAGAGTACATCATCTACTCCTACAGTCTTGGAGTTCCACTTATTAACTTCTTCTCTGGCCTCAGAGTACTCCCATCAACTCCTTCCTCAGAACAAACCTGCAACCCATCGATACGCCAATAAATATGTTCCTCTACAAACATATAACTTTAATGAACTACACACAATAAATGTTTCACCCGACATCTCCCTGTTTCACGAGCACCGTTAGCATGGACTCCCCCGTTCGTGTGAATCCATCCTCCGCCTCGCCCGCTGAGCGGTTTCTCCGCCTGCCGCTGCGAGGCAGCTACTCTGCCAGGAGCTAAGCTCTCTCAGTCACCCACGAGTGCTCGGAGGGGACGGACGTCGCTCCGCCCTCCAGGATGTTCCTCCATCTTTACTCTCTTATTTGAACTTTTTGCTTCACTAAAATTTGCCTAACATATCAATAAATACTGGCTATGGCTGCTGGGCACACGACCAACTTCTGGCAATCACTGTTGTGATTAAAACTGAGCTTACCACAAAAATGTCTCTTGTGAGGACTCTCACTTGATGACGCCTGACCAGAGCGTACACGCAGCTGCCCACGAAAATGTTTCTGGACAGCTTCAAAACTCTTCCTGCCATCCAGGACTCGTGACCACACGTTTCCAGATTAATTCCACAGCGGAAACGTTTGCACACTTCCTTCCTCCTCTTGAAGGTACATCAACTAGGGGGTTCTTTTCTAACCAGAGCCCAACGGAGCTCAACATCCCCATCACAATTTCTGGTGCTCAAGTGAGGTCAACGTCCTTATAAGCGAGCCTCACACCCCCAGCAAATTCTCCACATCTCATGACCAGCCATTTATTTATATCCTAATTCACTGCCATACTTGTGTAACGGTTCTATTGTTACGTAAAGTATGGTGACAAATAAACACAGACACTAAGATACTATATATATATTTGGTCGAATATACAGAAGTACACAGGTGATACTTTGGTGTGAGTTGAGCACACTGAGCGTCGGTACAGTATCTCGCAAGTGTCTGCTCTAGACCACACTTGAAAGTAGACTAGCCAATGTTCGCTACTCCGCTGCTTATATGCTCGGGCAACACCTCACCGTGTTGCCCGGGCAACGCCTCACCTCATTCATCTCCAAAGGTTGACAGGAATATTAACAATGCATTTGGAGTGAGTATATTATTGGGATAATCTACTCGCTACACTTGCAAACCGTTAGTCAAATTCAATCAAATGTCTACTATATAAATATCCAGGTCTATATCTCTTTAACCTCTTAGGTCAAGTCTGGTAGAATGACTCTCAAGAGGAGACTCTTTTCTCCTGCAGGCTGAGATCATAACAGTTATCAATCTTTAGTGTGTTTAGTGGCTCGCATACTGCTTCCTCAGTATTTCGCTCATTTCTTTGTTGTCATCTGTGAAAGTTCCATATCTCTTTCGCAGGGGCTTGATGCTAGATGTGGTTTTTGATCTTGATTTTGCATAGGAGAAAAAATATTTAGTATTTCTCTCTATTTCACTGATGGCCTTTTGCTCTCTTTGCCTCTCCTGGGTTTTGTATGATTCTTGTAGCTTTAGTTCAATTGTTTCTATTTCTCTACCTAACCTTCTTCGCCGTTCATGAGAGCGGGTGCGACTCTCAAGTTGTTCCATGATTTGTTTTCTTCGCCTATAGAGGGAACGACGTTCTCATTCCAATCTGCATCTCTTCCTGTAATATTTCTTAGGGATATGCGGTTTGAGCATATTTCTAGTGCTACTGAGCTTATTTTTTTCAGGCACTGGTTCAGGTTTGCATTTTTTAGCTGTTCTTCCCATCTTATTTATGTGAAGTCTTGGTTCATTTGCCCCTAGTTTATCTGTTTATTATTGAAGTTGAATTTGCTGAAATCTCCTCCACGGGGAATCAAGACTGGTTTTGAAGGTCTATTCCCCATGCTTATCAGAACTTCAATTAAGTTGTGATCTGAGTAACAGGTATTTGTAATCATTATGTTCCTGATCAATTCATCATTATTAGTGAAAATGATGTCGTGATCTGAGTAACAGGTATTTGTAATCATTATGTTCCTGATCAATTCATCATTATTAGTGAAAATGATGTCCAGCGTGTTCTCCTTCCTAGTTGGTTCAACTCTGCTGATTTAAGGCAAACCTGTTGCACATCTGTAGCAGGTCATTTGCATGTGACTGTTCATTTAGGCTACTTCTAGGAATTCTCCCTGATAGAACTGTATTAGCTAGGGTCTTCCATTTCAGATGCCGTAGGTTGAAGTCCCCAAGCAGGATGATGTTTGGGGCTGGATTTGTGAGATTTTCTAAGCAGTGTTCTATTTTCATTAGTTTGTGTTTAAACTGCTGCCTCTGGTGACTTATATACAAGGACAATAACTACATTTAGGATCCCTGTTTTGATTATCAGCACTTCCACCATATTGTTTGTGTTGGCATCTATAATACCCACTGTCCAATGCTAAGTAAACAAGTCACAACTAAAAGGTTAAACAATCCATGGCTTACTAAGGGTATACCTAAATCTGTTAACCCTTAAATGGCACATGGCTATATACCATTTGACACCCACAGGCGCATACCAAAAAAAATATAAAAAAATTATTTTTTCTTCCTAACCTGTTAACTTGTGTTCACTGATCATGGGAAAAATAATAAAAAAATCGTAAGTGGCATATATTGCCCGCTATAGGGTGGGAAAGTCTGGCAAAAAACAGGCGCTGACTCAGTGTGCATCCCAGGCGGTCTGTTGCTTGCCAGCTGTTAGGCCGGAGTTGCCACAAAGAGATAATTACCTAATTATTTCAATGTCTCTGATTGATTTTTCATAGTTTTTTTTTTGCTGTAATATTATTCAATAGTGTGTAGTGTGATATATTTATATAATAAAATGAGTGCATCATCGCTGTACTCAAAAATATGGTGTGCATATTGTTGATTCAATTATGTTCATCAAACAGTGAACAGATACTTTGTCAGTTATTACACTATATACACAGGTTATATATAAGTATTTGCATGTTTTGTTCACCATAACGAACCACTAAGTTGCTATTATGAGTCAAAAAGTAACGAGGAGTGACCGCCACACACCAGCCAGCAACTCACTCCCTCCCTCAACACCTCATTTGCCCACATTCTCCTCCCACCATACTGTTTTTGCTTTTATTCACTATATACAGACGTTATATATAAGTATCTACATTCGTGTTCACCATAACGAACCACTAAGTTGGCATGCTGAGTGGCAGTGCCAGTTGCAGCCCGCCACTGGCTGCTACTTCCTCCCTCCCTCATGTCACCTGACTCACCCACATTCTCCTCGCACAATACTGTTTTTGCTGTTATTCACTATATACAGACGCTATATATAAGTATCTACATTCGTGTTCACCATAACGAACCACTAAGCTGGTATGCTGAGTGGCTGTGGCAGCCAGTGGCAGCCCGCCCCTGGTTGCCACTCCCTCCCTCACCTCACCTGACTTGGCATCATTCTCCACCCACCATACTGTTTTTGCTTTTATATACAGACGTTATATATAAGTATTTACATGTTCACCATAACTGTACATCTAAGCTTGTATGGTGAGTAAAGGCACAAAGACGTAGCTACTCACATAGTCAGCTGATGGCTACCGACCTCAAGGCCAGACGCACTAATATTTCTCCTCCAACAATACTGTTTGTGGTGTTATTATGCTATATACACACATTATATATAAATATCTACCTGTTTTATTCACCATACCTGTACAAGTAAACTGGTATGGTGCCCAAAGACCATAGTGGCCACCAGGAAACATGATAAATCGTGGAGACGACGCCACCGCCCTCACCAAAATGGCGGCTCCCAACCTACTCCTCTTGCTGTTTATACCCTCTATACACACGTTATATATATGTAAGTACATTTGTGTTCACCATAGCGAACCACTAAGCTGGTATGGTGAGTGCAGTCAATAAAAGGTGGCCACACACAGTCAGAAGACAACGCCACTACCCTCCCCTCCCCCAGCATTACTCCTCCCAACATGGAGCACAGCGCTAAATATCACCACAATCCTGTTATTATCAGAACCCTGGTCAGTTTTATCAGTCAGGGGTCTTCTGTAATAATATCACCGCTACATAATTGCATGAACAAGTATATTATGGCATTTTTAGGCGATACTGTGGTCACAAGCTGAACAGCAGTGCTGTGAGCTCATGCTGCGTGTGTCAGGCTTGGTGGCTCACTCAATACTGAGGCCCCTAACACCCGGGAATTTGACCCACGATTTTTAAAAAAAATGGCGTCTGTTTACAAGAGCCCTGATGAAGGTGTGGTGAACCCTTTGTATCAGCAGGCCATTTAAATCTTGCGTAGTACTCCAAAACATCATATGATGCGATGCGCAATTTACTGCAAGTCGGTCAAAGCATCATATGATGCGATGTGCAATTTAAGGGTTAAATAAAAAGCATGACCATGAGAAGAAGTACAGAGCACCACTTGGTTTCCGAACCCCATGGGGACGAGACCCGTCGGTTAACATGTAAGTTCGTATACGAGAAATAGAGGGGAAAAAATAAACTAGAAATGTAAAAAGAAATTGTTCTGAAAAATTTACGAAAAACTCTAGGGGAAAAAATTGACAGGTTTATAGCGTAAATGCGACCGTGTTTTGTTTGTACTCACCAATAAGTGAAGTCCTGATCCGCTTTATAAAAGTCCTTAATTGTTCCTAACTGATTATTAAGACGACTGGCAAACATCCTCTAGATGTTTCCTGCCAGCCTGCAGGAACATCCTGCCAGCCTGCCTGCCAGCTTGCCTGCCAGCCTGCAGGCACATCCTGCCAGCCTGCAGGCACATCCTGCCAGCCTGCAGGAACATCCTGCCAGCCTGCAGGAACATCCTGCCAGCCTGCAGGAACATCCTGCCTGCCAGCCTGCAGGAACATCCTGCCAGCTTGCCTGCCAGCCTGCAGGCACATCCTGCCAGCCTGCAGGCACATCCTGCCAGCCTGCAGGCACATCCTGCCAGCCTGCAGGCACATCCTGCCAGCCTGCAGGCACATCCTGCCAGCTTGCAGGCACATCCTGCCAGCCTGGAGGCACATCCTGCCAGCCTGCAGGCACATCCTGCCAGCTTGCCTGCCAGCCTGCAGGCACATCCTGCCAGCCTGCAGGCACATCCTGCCAGCCTGCAGGCACATCCTGCCAGCCTGCAGGAACATCCTGCCAGCCTGCAGGCACATCCTGCCAGCCTGCAGGCACATCCTGCCAGCCTGTAGGAACATCCTGTCAGCCTGCCTGCCAGCCTGCAGGCACATCCTGCCAGCCTGCAGGAACATCCTGCCTGCCATCCTGCAGGAACATCCTGCCAGCCAGCCTGCAGGCACATCCTGCCAGCCTGCAGGCACATCCTGCCTAAAATATACGATGATGTACTGTACATTTAAGAAACAAATCTGGGTCACAGGTCTGTGGAGTGTGGTTAGGCTTACGGAGTCAGCCGGTCCCTCCCCCACCACCGATACACCTCCCCCTCTCCCCCCACCCCAAACCCATGCACACACACACACACACTCTCAGAGGTCACGTGGTTCATGGTTCACTTCAACACCCATATATCGCTTCCTGCCTGCCTGCCTCCTTCCCAGCCTGCAAGCCTGCAGGCACATCCTGCCTAAAATATACGATGATGTACTGTACATTTAAGAAACAAATCTGGGTCACAGGTCTGTGGTGTGTGGTTAGGCTTACGGAGTCAGCCGGTCCCTCCCCCACCATCGACAAACCTCCCCTTCTCCCCCCACCCCAAACCCATACACACACACTCTCAAAGGTCACGTGGTTCATAATTCACTTCAACACCCATATATCGCTTCCTGCCTGCCTGCCTCCTTCCCAGCCTGCAAGTTTTCCTGCCTGCCTCCTTCCCAGCCTGCAAGCCTGCCTGCCTGCCTCCTTCCCAGCCTGCAAGCCTGCCTGCCTGCCTCCTTCCCAGCCTGCAAGCCTGCCTGCCTGCCTGCCTCCTTCCCAGCCTGCAAGCCTGCCTGCCTGCCTGCCTCCTTCCCAGCCTGCAAGCCAGCCTGCCTGCCTGCCTCCTTCCCAGCCTGCAAGCCTGCCTGCCTGCCTGCCTCCTTCCCAGCCTGCAAGCCTGCCTCCTTCCCAGCCTGCAAGCCTGCCTCCTTCCCAGCCTGCAAGACTGCCTGCCTGCCTGCCTCCTTCCCAGCCTGCAAGCCTGCCTGCCTCCTTCCCAGCCTGCAAGCCTGCCTGCCTCCTTCCCAGCCTGCAAGCCTGCCTGCCTGCCTCCTTCTCAGCCTGCAAGCCTGCCTGCCTGCCTGCCTCCTTCCCAGCCTGCAAGCGTGCCTGCCTGCCTGCCTCCTTCCCAGCCTGCAAGCCTGCCTGCCTCCTTCCCAGCCTGCAAGCCTGCCTCCTTCCCAGCCTGCAAGCCTGCCTCCTTCCCAGCCTGCAAGACTGCCTGCCTGCCTGCCTCCTTCCCAGCCTGCAAGCCTGCCTGCCTCCTTCCCAGCCTGCAAGCCTGCCTGCCTCCTTCCCAGCCTGCAAGCCTGCCTGCCTGCCTGCCTCCTTCCCAGCCTGCAAGCCTGCCTGCCTCCTTCCCAGCCTGCAAGCCTGCCTGCCTGCCTGCCTCCTTCCCAGCCTGCAAGCCTGCCTGCCTCCTTCCCAGCCTGCAAGCCTGCCTGCCTTCTTCCCAGCCTGCCTGCCTCCTTCCCAGCCTGCAAGCCTGCCTGCCTCCTTCCCAGCCTGCCTGCCTCCTTCCCAGCCTGCAAGCCTGCCTGCCTCCTTCCCAGCCTGCAAGCCTGCCTGCCTCCTTCCCAGCCTGCCTGCCTCCTTCCCAGCCTGCAAGCCTGCCTGCCTCCTTCCCAGCCTGCAAGCCTGCCTGCCTGCCTCCCTCCTTCCCAGCCTGCAAGCCTGCCTGCCTGCCTGCCTCCTTCCCAGCCTGCAAGCCTGCCTGCCTCCTTCCCAGCCTGCAAGCCTGCCTGCCTCCTTCCCAGCCTGCAAGCCTGCCTGCCTCCTTCCCAGCCTGCCTGCCTCCTTCCCAGCCTGCAAGCCTGCCTGCCTCCTTCCCAGCCTGCAAGCCTGCCTGCCTGCCTCCTTCCCAGCCTGCAAGCCTGCCTGCCTGCCTCCTTCCCAGCCTGCCTGCCTCCTTCCCAGCCTGCAAGCCTGCCTGCCTGCCATCATGCTAACGGGTAGTGTGTGTTAGGCTTATCTTCGGGAATGAGCCGGTCTCGCCCCCACCACCCGCCCCCCTACATCCCATACTCTCTTTTAAAGGTCACGCGGTTCAACCGCGTGACTACCACTCACTCCCTGCCTGCCAGCCTGCCTGCCTGCCTGCCTGTGCCTGCCTGTGCCTGCCTGTGCCTGCCTGCCTGCCTTTCCCTCCCTAATTCTCACTACTTCCGTCCCTTCCTGCCTACCTCCTAGCATCTCTCCCTACCTCCCCCTCCCTCTTAGCATCTCTCCCTCCCTCCTAGCATCTCTCTCTCCCTCCCACTCCCTCCTAGCATCTCTCTCTCCCTCCCTCCCTTTCTGACTAATTCTCCCCCCCCCTCTCTCATACTGCCTCCCACCTAAGCTCCCTCATCCATCCACCCACTGGTCAGCCATCACTGACACAATGCGTGCATTTGGAGCCGACATGGTGCACAGATGTTTCTTGATTGTGCAGATATGTAAAACAAAAGCACAGAATGAACATTCCAGCCTTATGGCAATTCAAAATAATAGGAATAATAGGCCGTGAATCTGTGAAGTCACAGTGGGCAAACTGGACCATCTCCCACCCACCACAACAAGCCGGCGTGACGCTTGGCGGACCCCTTCCTACCCGAACTTTGTTCGGGTAGCATGACTCCCCAACCCCAATCGGGAAACTGTAAGTTTCAGATAACTAAAGTTCGGAAACCAAGTGGTACTCTGTACCAGTATTGGTTAGGGGTCATCTCCAAAGCAGTTTCAAGGAGATACTCATCAATGCTGTCCAAAATATTAGGAGAGCCAAAATAAAAATACCCAACCATATCTTTCCTATAAAATCTCTGTGGCTAGATCCTAGAAACAGAGTAAATTTGTTACACAAAATTTTCCAGATCCAAAACCATACTGTCTGTCTGTTATTATATAGTTTTTCTCCAGGGGTTCTACCCATTTAGTTTTAATTATTTTTTCCAATATTGTGACTATTACACTTGTCAATGATATACGTTTATATATAATGGGATCTTCCCTGCTGCCACTGTTGTAGAGTGCTGCTGCCTCTAATATCAACTGGGAGTCTGAAATAGGTAGCAAAGTGGGACAGGTCTATATATGATGGTCTGTTGAAGTGGAATGCTGAGCTCAGGTGCACATTCTCTCAGGACCCATGGTAAAACTCCACCTGGGCCAAATGCTTTGTTCTTACTTAGCCCCTTTAGCATTTTTTTCATTTCATATCTAGACACCTCTATGAAATGTGAGAAATCGATAAAGAATTTGGATAAAGAAAGAGAGCTAGGAGTGGTTCTAAATAGAAAACTATCACCTGAGGACCACATAAGAATATTGTGTGAGGAGCCTATGCTATACTTTCTAACTTAAATTTTTTTTTTTAAACACTTGGATGGCAAGATACTAAAGATATTGTTCACAACTTTTGTTAGACCAAAGCTGGAATGGTGTGGGGGTTTTCTTTTTTGCTTTCACGACTGCAATGCGTACGTCGCCAATGTACATGTGGCAGACGTTCCACAAAACTGTCGGAATTAGCAGAATAGAAAATACGAGAGCAACCGTACAGGGCCTGGGAGCAAGGTCGAGTTAGAGTCCTTGAGGGTCTCTTCTCAGACTAGCCTCACCTGGTCCTGCTCCACGTTGATCGTTGGAACCTCCTCAATGATGTAACACTTTAAGGGACTCCTAGGGTCCTCATCACATTTATAGTTTAGTGAATTAGGCAATTCGGTGTTGAAGACACCTAGAGCTGAAGGCTTGAGTAATATTGGCAGTATTCAGAAGTGGTTCAACGCAAAAACCACTTAAAGCTTAACAGTAGTTTACTAACTTAACCACTAATACACAGGGTGTTTGATTTACTTTAGATTGGCGTCAGCAAAGCTATGGTTATGTTAGCGAGACTCTTGACGTCTGGCTAACGACCTGTATCCACTCGTGGAGAAACATCTAACTTAACACAGTTGACAGCCAATCATTAATACAGCAACCTAACTGCCGGTATGCAAAGGAATCACAAAGAGTTCCAACCGGATACTCGGTAATGATGATATGTAATAAATCACAATGGCACTGTCAATGGGACAGGCAATAACATGCACAATAATAATCACACACGATAACTGTGTGGTGTATGTGAAGGTCACATTCAAAGACGAGTGAAATGCCGTGATACCACACAGATAACCACGCATACACCGTCGATTCACTGTGAAAGGTATGAGAAGGTGAAAACTGTGGTTGATACCTCAGATCAACACAGACACAATAAACAATGACAAGATCTTGTACTTACAGATAAGGTACCTCTCTTTACTCACTCACTCACTCAGGCACATTTATGCAAGAACTCGTAGGTGGCCTGACAGCTGGTTTCTCTTGTAGACACGGAGGGTACTCGCAATAGGGCGTACAGAAACACGCATACACTCTTGGCACTGGCGGTGAGTAAGGGTGGTGACGTCACGTGGTACAGTGAGGGCGGCGGCGGCTGGCGGCTGCAGGTTATATGGCACCATGCACTACACTGTGGTACAGGTACACTGTGGTAGTCACACACAGATTACTTAGGCGGCAGCACTGCCTTAGTTCACTCCAAGTCACTCACAACGATCTTTGTCACCAGGGGTTACCTGATACCAGTCTGTTTCACTCTGGAGATTTGTCACTTTAGGCTTCTGAACAATATATTCACACTCGTGATTCTGGGCGAGTGTGTGGTATATCGCAGAGGCGCTGAGTTAACTTGACGGTGAGGAATAGACGGTGTTCAGTCTATTGGCTGATAGACAGAACAGCTACACGTCCACTTTGCAAGAGATCCCTCACGAGAATGCTTTTTCCTGAAGCTCAGGGCGTCCCATGGGCACAACACAAAAAGAGTTACAATTTGACCAATAGCATTGCAGCAAATGAGCGGGAACCAATCATATTGACCGTTCGATGATCAGTAGCAGGAGCTGTTATTCTTCATCGTGCCAGTTGACCCCAGAGGTCAGACGGTCGTTGGCGTCTCCCCTCTACTCTCACGCTGGCCCCAGCCAATGTACTCACTGACCCTGTGGCAAGTATGCTTAACTCCCTGTATCTACTTCCTGCCTGGACATACGGCGGCCTCCGTATTATGAAAGTGTTCCTGGTTAAGTGGGCATTCTGGAGATACCCAGCATGCCAGGTCACTATGCAGGGTTAACAGAAATAGGACCTTGTGCACAAAGTCTGTGCACTGTGCACTGCAATGAGCCATTCCAGTCAGCTGTGGGAGAATCTTGGGAGACATACTCCCACAAATGGAATATGCAGTGGTTGTATGGTGCCCATATCTTAAGAAGCACAGCAACAAACTGGAAAAGTGCAAAGACATGCAACTAAATGGCTCCCAGAACTGAAGGACAAGAGCTACGAGGAGTGGTTAGAGACATTAACCCCTTAACTGCGCGGCCTCCAAATATGACCACCCCAATGCACAAGAAATAAATTCTCAGGAAAAAATTCTTTTTTTTTTTTTGTTCTAAAAGTGTCAAAAACCCCTCCCTGTATTTGGGTATAGCAATGGAATGTCAAAATTGTACTTACTTTGGCTGTTATGGGGTCCGTAAGGTGGCACGTGACGTCATCATTTCCCGTGCGCCCATGCCGTAAGCTCCCGGGACCGGTGGGGCACCCGGGGCGGGATGCGCGCGCTGCCGCGAATATATTTTTGCTCATTTTTTGCGCACAGTTCCAAATACAATTGATTAGATTTTACGTGCTGATCCAATGTATGGTGAACACGTACACTATATTATGGCAGTAGAACATCCGTACCGCCTGTAGACACTGTGTTACGTGCATCACAAACAAGTACACTTATTTCCAATTTATCACTCTTATATATTTATATTTACATTATATATACACACACTGTACAGTATCACACACTATATACACACACTATACACACACAGTACTCCGCGAGTGTGTGATATGCTGCGAAACAGCCAACGGGGCAGAGTGGCACTGTGCACCAGATGCTGATGCATCTTCGCTTTTGTGATCTGTGTGTAGTGTTCCTGCATACTGTGCACACACGTTTACCCTTCTCCTGTGATGCTGTGCCTGGCATATACTTCAGCATGTGTACCTCGAAGTTCTCATTACCCCGCAATCTGTCTGGAGCTGCGTATGGCATTGTTGCTTGCACCTCGCGCGGTACTACGGACTCCTGCCTGCCATACTTTACTAGCAGCTGTGACACAACACTGGCACTGAAGGTACGTGTAGACAGTAAAGAGCAGAGGTGCCATAGGCACAATCAGAGAACACTGTATAAACATCAGAGGTCCGCAGTTGTTCAACGTCCTCCCAGCGACTATAATAAATATTGCCGGAACAACCGTGGACATCTTCAAGAGAAAACTGGACTGTTTTCTAAGAGAAGTTCCGGATCAGCCGGGCTGTGGTGGGTATGTGGGCCTGCGGCCCACTCCAAGGAACAGCCTAGTGGACCAAACTTTCACAAGTCAAGCCTGGCCTCGGGCCGGGCTTGGGGAGTAAAAGAACTCCTAGAACCCCATCAAGCAGGTATCAAGCAGACGGTTTCCTGCTGGACTTCACTAAGTACATATTGAAGCAGTTGAGCACTGCAACATCCTTGAGGTGGAAGAACTTTTTCGTCCACTTCACAGACCTGTGCACGCACTCCACACCACCAAGCATCATGTCACACTTATCGACGAGGCACATGTTCACGTTATAGTCTATGACACAGTCCGGCTTATACATGGGGTTGCGCATATAAAAATGGACCTTCCCATTGTTCAACATGGCACCGGTGTGAATCGTCGTCAGCATATTCACCTCGTGTCTCTCCTCCCACCGCAATGACAGCATATTGTCACACTTGCGCAGCTGGTACTCGCCCATGGATATACCTATACCGAACACTGGCATTTCCTTCCCGAGGACCTTCACAGTGCTACATATGCTGGTGTTGTGGGCAAGGAGGTATCTGGTCAACAGGGGGCTGGTGTAATAGTTGTCAGTGAACAGTATATGCCCCCTGTTCAGCACTGGTTCCATCAGGGTTTTTACGACACTGCCAGAGAACCCATGTTCATCTTGAGCTGGTATGTCGACGTCTGTACCAGACTACAAGATCATGTCCAGGACGATACCAGTCTCACAGTCGCACAGCATGAAAAACTTTAGTCCAAAACAGTGCCGCTTGGAAGGGATGTACTGCTTGAATGCCAGTCTGCCCTTGAACAGTACAAGCAACTCGTCGATAACGACATTCTGTCCAGGTACAAAATAATCCCTGAAGTTCCCTCGCAGGTCGCTGAATACCTTGCGTACCTTCCACAGTCTGTCGCGTCTGTCCTCATTTGCATTGTTCTCGAAATGCAGGTGCCCGAGAATCAAGTGGAACTTATCCCGCGACACATACCGGTTGAAGACGGGTGATGGAACAAGGCTGTCTTTGTTCCAATAGTCCTGGACGACAGCTTTCTCGGAGTGTTTCATCATCATGCATAGAGCCAGAAACACGTGCATCTCGTCGATTGTCGTTGCCTTCCATCGCGTGAGGCGTAAGGCAGGTAATATGCCGCTGTCTATGAGGGTGTGGGCGTACATGTTTGTCTCGGTCACAAGATGCCTCATGAAGACATTGTCAAAATATGCCTGGAAATATTCCATGTCCGCCATATCATCACCGTTATACGGGAATAAAGCTGTAACAACAACATCGGTATCATCAAACATTGGTATTTGAGGGACAGATGTGGTGCAATCCTCCCACACAAGTACACCAGGGAGTTTGATGTCGGCGCCAACACCACCACGAGCACCAAAACCACGGCTACGTCGTCTGCTGCTGCTACTGGAGCTGCGTGAGGGTATGCTTGGCGCCGAGGCAGATTTTCGTACCGTAGGCCTACCACAATCACCTGATGTTGAGGGCCCACTGTCGTCATGCTGTCACCTGCCTCGACGTGTTGCTGAGGCAGCAAAGCCCCGCCTGGTACCACCCTCGCTGCTAGTACTCGGGTCGTCCACACTACTCGTATCGGAGCCAATGTCACTGAAGCCCGAGAAAGATTTGTCACATGTATTGTCACTGAATAAACTAGCATCTGGGGACATACATGATGGTGGTGGTGATAACGGTGTTGACCCAGGGCGGTGAGACAGGCCGGGTGAGGAGCGTATACCATATGCACTCGCCACATCATCCACTTGCGTCTTTCCCTCACTCGTATCAGACCTCTGTGTCAGATCTTTCTCTGGATCATAGTCCAGGTCATCATCCATAGCATCGTCGTTGTACAAAATATCGCGAATCTCCTCCTCAGAGAGTCGTTTTCCATGACCGCGGGTCACTGTGGAGCGGGAGCTCGTTGACGATGCATCAGACATGGTTGTTGCTTGGGAACTGGGGCTCTCCATGGCTACGGGGCATGCTGGGATTTTTTTTTCAAGATGGCGGACTATCACTGGGGCCCCCAGCCAACCATTCCATACCTGCGTCACCGCACGTCACTTTTAAATCGAACGTGAAAAATACAAATACCCGGAGGCGCGTAGTGCACCCCAAGCGTGGGCCAGCAGGTGCGTTGCACAGTTAAAGGGTTAAATATTCCAAAACTAAAAGATAGAAGAAAAAGAGGCAATATGATCACTACGTACAAAATATTAACGGGAATTGATAAAATTTATAGGCAAAAATTCCTGAGACCTGGAACTTCAAGAACAAGAGGTCATAGATTTAAACTAAACAAAGGTGCCAAAGAAAATTTAATTTTTTAGAAGTGAATAAGAAAATTCACTTTCGCAAACAAGTGGGGTAGATGGTTGGAACAAGTTAGGTGAAAAGGTGATGGAGGACAAAAGCGTCAGTAATTTCAAATTGTTATATGACAGAGTGCTTGGAAGACGGGACATCATGAGCATAGCTCTCATCCTGTAACTACACTTAGGTAATTATATAGTTTATAGGTTGTGTGGGGTCTATGTTCTCCTATTCCACATTCCATAACATGGCATTTGTTCACATTAAATTCCATTTGCCAAGTGGTGCTCATACACTTATTTTGTTCAGGTCTTCTTGAAGGGCAGGACAAACATGAATTTATGATTTCTGCCAGTACAATAGTCTGTTCTGCACATGTAAAGCACAGTGACTTAGAAAGGAAAATTATTATTATTAATAATTATATATCCTCCCCAAAGCAATGGAATAGTATAGGAAACACTTATTTAAGACATTCACTGGTTGAAAATATATATAGAAACAGCAGTGTTAAATGTTGAAAACAGTCTGGAACTCTATAAGACATACAAATGACCAATTTTGGGATATGAGTTTTGTGTGAAACAATATTGGAACCAAGGGAGTGCACACAGAGTGGAGAGCGGCAGCAAGTTGTCCACTCAGGCGGTGACTACTCCAGTGTCCAGTAGACGTCAATGCGACGCTTGGGCGGTCTTCTACAGTAATGATAAGTGCATTAACTGTACTAGTGCTTTTTTTCTTTGTTAGTTTAGGGATAGGAATTTTAGGAATGTGTGTTTGTAGAACCCTGTGTGTCTTGTGTTATTTTGGGCTCATTCTCCCACTTTAACCCATAAACTGCGCAACGCGCCTCCAGGTATTTTGATTTTTCACGTTTCATTCAAAACTGGCGCGCGGTGACGCGGGTATGGTATGTGTGGGTGGGGGCCCCAGTGATCGTCCGCCATCTTAAAAAAAAATCCCAGCATGCCCTGCGGCCGTGGGGAGCCTCAGTTTCACGGCAGCAACCATGTCTGACGCATCCTCTACGAGCTCCCGCTCCACAGTGACCCGCGGTCATGGAAAACGACTCTCTGAGGAGGAGATTCGCGATATTTTGTACAACGACGATGCTATGGATGATGACCTGGACTATGATCCAGAGAAAGACCTAACTCAGAGATCTGATACGAGTGAGGAAGACAGAATTGGAAGATGTAGCGAGTGTGTGTGGTACTCGTGCCTCGCCCGGCCTGCCTCACCGCCCTGGGCCAACACCTTTATCATCACCACCATGTATGTCCCCAGACGCTAGTAGTTTATTCAGTGATAGTACATGTGACTAATCTTTCTCGGGCTTCAGTGACATTGGCTCCGATACGAGTAGTGTGGACGACCCGAGTACGAGCAGTGGTGGTGTTACCAGGCGGGGTTGTGCTACCTCAGCAACACGCCGCGGCAGGCGGCAGCGTGCCTCACAGCATGTGGTCAACGACAGTGGCCCCTCAACATCATTTATTCGTGGTAGGTCTACAGTACGTAAATCTGCCTCAGCGCCTAGCATACCCTCACGCAGCTCCAGCAGAAGCAGCGGACGACGTAGCCGTAGTTTTGGTGCTCGTGGTGGTGTTGGCCGTGGTGTTGGCGCCAACACCAAACCCCCTGGTGTACTTGTGTGGGAGGATTGCACCACATTTGTCCCTCAAATACCAACATTTGATGATAGCGATTTTGGTGTTACACCATTATTCCCATATACTGGTGATGATATGGCAGACATGGAATATTTTCAGGCATATTTTGACAATGTATTCATGACGCATCTTGTGACTGAGACAAACAGGTTCGCTCACAGCCTCATAGACGAAGGCATTTTACCTGCCTCACGGCTCACACGATGGAAGGACACGACAATCGACGAAATGTACGTGTTTCTGGCACTCTGTATGATGATGAAGCACACTGAGAAAGCTGTCATCCAGGATTATTGGAGCAAAGACAGCCTTGTTCCATCGCCTGTGTTCAACCGGTACATGTCGCGTGATAGGTTTCTCTTGATTCTCAGGTGCCTGCATTTCGAGAATAATGCAAATGAGGACAGACACGACAGACTGTGGAAAGTACGGAAGATGTTCAGTGACATGAGAGGGAAGTTCAGGGATTATTTTGTACCTGGACAGAATGTGCTTATTGACGAGTCGCTTGTACTATTCAAGGGGCGACTGGCATTCAAGCAGTACATTCCATCAAAGCGGCACCGATTTGGACTGAAGTTTTTTGTGCAATGCGACTGTGAGACTGGTATTGTCTTGGACATGATATTATATTCTGGTACAGACGTCGACATACCGGCTCAAGATGAACACGGGTTCTCTGGCAGTGTTGTAAAAACCCTGATGGAACCGTTGCTGAACAAGGGGCATGTACTGTACACTGACAACTATTACACCAGCCCCTTATTGACCAGATACCTCCTTGCCCACAACACCGGCGTATGTGGCACTGTGAAGAGCCACAGGAAGGAAATGCCAGTGTTCGGTATAGCTATAGCCGTGGGTGAGTGCCAGCAGAGCAAGTGTGACAATACGCTGTCAGTGTGGTGGAAGGACAGACGCGAGGTGAATATGCTGACTACGATTCACACCGGTGCCATGTTGGACAGTGGGAAGGTCCACTTTCAGACACGCAACACCGTGTATAAGCCAGACTGTGTCATAGACTATAACGTGAACATGCGCCTCGTCGATAAGTGTGACATGATGCTTGGTGGAGTGGAGTGCGTGCGCAAGTCTGTGAAGTGGACTAAAAAGTTCTTCCACCTCATGGATGTTGCAGTGCTCAACTGCTTCAATATGTACTTAGTAAAATCTGGCAGGAGACCGTCTATACGTACATTCAGTGCTGGTGTTGTGTCACAGCTGCTAGTAAAGTATGGCAAGGAGGGTTCTGTTGTACCGCGCGGAGTGCAAGCAACAATGCCACATGCAGCTCCAGACAGATTGAGGGGTAATGAGAACTTCGGAGTACACATGCTCGAGTATATGCCAGGCACAGCATCACGGGAGAAGGGTAAACGTGCGTGTATAGTATGCAGGAACACTACCCGCAGAGAACGGAAACGAAGATGTATCAGCACCTGGTGCGTGGAGTGCAAGGTGCCACTCTGCCCCGTTGGCTGTTTCGCAGCATATCACACACTCGCGGAGTACTGAGTGTGTTTATGGTGTGTGTATATAGTGTGTGATACTGTACAGTGTGTATATAAAATGTAAATATAAATTTATTTGGCATGATATATTGGAAATTGTGCAGGATAAGTGAACTTGTTTGCGATGCACGTAACACAGTGTCTACGGACAGTATGGATGTTGTACTGCGATATTATAGTGTACGTGTTCATTATACATTGGATTGGCACATAAAAACAATGAAAATGTATCTGGAAATGTGCGCAATAAATGAACGAAAATATATTCGCTGCAACTCGCGCGCCCCACCGCCTCCGAGAGCTTACGCCACGGGCGCACGGGGAATGATGACGTCACGCCCCAACTTCCGGACTCCATAGCAGCCAAAGTAAGTACAATTTCAAATTTTTTTTTACATACCCATACTCAGGGAAGGGTTTTTGACACTTTAAAAAGAAAAAAGAATTTTTTCCAGAGAATTTATTTCCAGCGCACTGCGGGGGTGTCACATTTGGAGGCAACGCAGTTAAGGGGTTAAGGAGTACTGTAATACGTGGTTTAAACTCCATCAACCTTGGTCCTCGTTAGTAAAGTGATTAAGTGTAGAGACCTTATATTGTAAAAATCCATGCTACATTTGTATATTACCAAGAGAGTCTACAGTAAAATAATGACTAAGCCCAGATTTGTGTGGGACCAATAGTCAGTTCATATATCATGTTTATGTTTGGTGAAGAGTATCCCTCAATCTCAACAATCCATTAACATAATCATGTGTTCCCATAGTTAATAAGTGTAGAATAATCCGGAGTTGGTCAATAAAACCCATGTGTAAAGATTTAACCCACTGTGCACTTATTGTCCAACTTAGACTAAGAATACTTGACCCTTCCTCAATTATCACATACGATATATACACGTTTGTTTCCTTCTATTATTAGTAAGAAAGTAAGGACGGGTTTTGTTAGTCATACTCTTGGGTATGACTTACAAGCAACCCTGCTGCTGCAAATGTTACCAAAAAATATTATCAAATATTATTACCAAAAAAAATTATATAACAAAAAATATTATAATATAAACATATCCCATACTCTGGGATATGTTTATAAAAAATATTGACCTTGCTGTGGATATGTTAATCTGTCAGTAATATTAACTAACTCTAATATTAACTCTAGAATAGCTAATACAAAGAATGTATGTAAATATTACGTAATTTGTATTAGTAAATAAAGTACTGTAATATTACTTTTTGTTGTAAATACATCTAGCTTAACCAAATATTCTTTCCACAGGATAACAAGCCAGAGGAATTGTTCAGTGTGTTATAACGATTATGACGACAATCAGCTACGGCCTCGCACATTGCCGTGCGGCCACACATTCTGCTCCCAGTGTATTGACAATGCTATCAAGAATGGTCAGCTGACTTGCCCCAGCTGCCGTGGCCAGCACGCTGCCACAGCTGCTACTCAGTTCCCAATTAGCTATGGCATGGAGGCTTTAGTTAGGAAACTCAAAAATATCCAGGAAACACAAGAGAAAACTGTACCCGCAAAAAAGAAGTTTCGTTCCATGTTGCAAGAGCAGAAGAGCAGCATTAGCAGCCTCATTAAAAGCTGTGAAAAGGTACTGTCCCAGCTGGGGGAGTACCGGGGGCAGCTGGGGGACTGGAAGACTCATCACCTCCAGCTCCAGGACAGACTCTATGCTCTGGTAGAGCAGAACAAGTCAGCAATGAAGCTCTTGGAACTGGAGGATACCAGTGTGGTGGATATGACAACACAAGGAGAGGAAGGGAAGACTCAGCTGCAGGCCATGTTGGGGAACCTCGACACAGTCAACACCCTACAGGAGGTTGACACAACCATAGACACAGCTGATGAGTGCAGCACGAAAATAAAAGATTGGCTGGAGAAGTGCCAGGAACTCTTCCCAGATGTCAAGACTGTCCACACCTCAGTGAAGGTACGCTGCTGAAGTTCACATTGTTCTCACCCAACTGAGTGTAGTATTGCCTCTATATAAACACTTTTGACATGGAGACACATCAAGATGAGAGTTGACTTTATAGATAGGAAACTTTTTGCTCTAACACCTGAAACATTTTTATTAATAAAGTCAACTGTCATCTTGGTGTTTCTCTACACTGTGGTCAGTGTAGAGAAACATTACTTATATTGTCAAATTACTTTACTCAGTCTGATGCTTCAATTTAGTGCAGTTACTTTACTCAGAGCCTGATGCTTCATTATAGACCAGTTACTTTACTCAGAGCCTGATGCTTCATTATAGTCCAGTTACTTTACTGAGAGCCTGATGCTTCATTATAGTCCAGTTACTTTACTCAGAGCCTGATGCTTCATTATGGTCCAGGTTCCACCACTAATGTTTGTGTTGGTAATGACAGGTGCAGGAGACCACCAGGGAGGCCCTGGAGATGACGACCACGGAGACAGGTGCCACAGCTGACCCCGTACACCTGGGAGACTCAGCCTCCAGCATCATGGATAAAGTTCAGGAAATCACTTTAGAGATCCCCCAGAAGCAATTAACAGTAAGTTTTTTATTTTCTCTCATAGGTCATACCACAAGATATTGAGTTGAGTTTTGAGGAGAGGAAGCCTGTTGTTAGGTTTATCGGGGTTCCCCAAGGTCAACTACTGACTTTCCTTAACATACAATTCACAATAGTTGCCTAACTCCTGGATAAATATTTACTGGTTGGTGAACAGAGGCAACAGGTGTAAGGCAACAGGAAACATGTTAACCATTTCTGGCCTGCATGGTGATTGAACCCGTGATCCTCTATTGAACCCGGGATCCTGGCCCCCCTCACAGAGGCGCAGAGAGCGGGAGACACTCCACCAACCTTTCCAAAAAAGTATACCTGGTTGATGGGGTTCTGGGAGTTGTTCTACTCCCCAAGCCCGGCCCGAAGCCAGGCTTGACTTGAGAGAGTTTGGACCACTAGGCTGTTGCTTGGAGCGGCCCGCAGGCCCACATATCCACCACAGCCCGGTTGATCTAGCACTCCTTAGGGGAAACAATCTAGTTTCCACTTGAAGATGTGTATGGTTGTTCCGGCAATATTTCTTATGCTCGCTGGGAGGACGTTGAATCCAGTAAGACAGCGAACCAAATCAGACCACTGCTGGGTACGAAGAAACTGAAGCCTTAAAATTGCCAACGAACTCCACAACAATGCCAGCACCAACCCCATGCCAGTAGAGGGGGGGCTGGAGCTACAGGTCCAGCACCAACCCCCTGCCAGTAGAGGGGGGGGGCTGGAGCTACAGGTCCAGCACCAACCCCCTGCCAGTAGAGGTGGGGTGCAGCTACACGTCAAGCACCAACCCCCTCCCAGTATAGGGGGGGGGGGCTGGAGCTACAGGTCCAGCACCAACCCCCTGCCAACAGAGCAGGGCTGGAGCTACAAGTCCAACACCAACCCCCTGCCAGTAGAGGGGGCTAGAGCTACAGGTCCAGCACTAACCCCCTGCCAGTAGAGAAGGGGCTTGAGCTATAGGTTCAGCAACAACCCCCTGCCACTAGAGGGGGCTGGAACTACAGATCCAGGGCCAACCCCCCTGCCAGTAGAGGAGTGCTTGAGCTACAGGTGCAGGACCACCCCCCCCCCCTGCCAGTAGAGGAGGGCTGCAGCTAAAGCTACAGCACCAACCTCCTGCCAGTAGAGGGGGGCTGGAGCTACAGGTCCAGCTCCAACCCCCTGCCAGTAGAGGGGGGCTGGAGCTACAGGTCTAGCACCAACCCCCTGCCAGTAGAGGGGGGCTGGAGCTACAGGTCCAGCACCAATCCCCTGCCAGTAGAGGGGGCCTGGAGCTACAGGTTCAGCACTAACCCCCTGCCAGTAGAGATGGAAGGCTCGAGCTACAGGTTCAGCACCAATCCCCTGCCAGTAGAGGGGTGGAGGCTGGAGATACAGGTCCAGCACCACCCCCCTGCCAGTAGAGGGGGGGGCTGGAGCTACAGGTCCAGGACCAACCCCATGCCAGTAGAAGCGGCTGAAGCTACAGGTCCATCATCAATCGCCTGCTAGTACAGGGGGGCCAGAGCTACAGGTCCTGCATCAACCCTCTGCCAGGAGAAGGGGGCTGGAGCTACAGGTCCAGGACCAACCCCCTGCCAGTAGAGAAGGGACTGGAGCTACAGGTCCAGCACCAACCTTCTGCCAGCAGATGGGGGCCGGAGCTACAGGTCCAGGACCAACCCCCTGCCAGTAGAGGGGGGCTGGAGCTACAGGTCTAGCACCAACCCCCTGCCAGTAGAGGGGGGCTGGAGCTACAGGTCTAGCACCAACCCCTTGCCAGTAGAGGAGGGCTTAAGCTACAGGTCCATGGAGCTGCAGGTCAAGCACCAACCCCCTGCCAGTAGAGGGGGCTGGAGCTACAGGTTTAGCACCAACCCCTTGCCAGTAGAGGGGGGGGGGGCTGGAGCTACAGGTCCAGCACCAACCCCCTGCCAGTAGAGGGGGGAGGCTGGAGTTACAGGTCCAGCACCAACCCCTTGCCAGAAGAGGGGGGGGGGGGCTGAGCTACAGGTCCAGGACCAACCGCCCCCTGCCAGTAGAGGGAGCTGGAGCTACAGGTCCAGCTCCAACCCCCTGCCAGTAGATGGGGCTGGAGCTACAGATTCAGGGCCAACCCCTTGCCAGTAGAGGGGAGCTAGAGCTACAGGTCCAGCACCAACCCCCTGCTAGTAGAGGGGGGGGCTGGATCTACAGGTCCAGCACCAACCTCCTGCCAGTAGAGGGGGGCTGGAGCTACAAGTCAAGCGCCAACCCCCTGCCAGTAGAGGGGGGGAAGGAACTGCAGGTTCAGCACCAACCCGCTGCCAGTAGGATGGGGGCTGGAGTTACAGGTCCAGCACCAACCCCCTGCCAGTAGAAGGGGGCTGGAGCTACAAGTCCAGCACCATTCCCCTGCCAGTAGAGGGGGGGCTGGAGCTACAGGTCCAGCACCAACCCCCTGCCAGTAGAGGGGGCTGGAGCTACAGGTCCAGCATCAACCCTCTGCCAGTAGAGGGGGGCTGGAGTGTTCATTTTTAGGACCAACCCCCTGCCAGTAGAGGGGGGGGGGGCAGGCGCTATAGATCCAGGGTCAACCCCCTGCCAGTAGAAAGGAGCTGAAGCTACAGGTTCAGCACCAACCCCCTGCCAGTAGAGGGGGCTGGAGCTACAGGTCCAGCACCAATCCCCTGCCAGTAGAGGGGGGCCGGAGCTACAGGTCCAGGACCAACCCCCTGCCAGTAGAGGGGGGCCGGAGCTACAGGTCCAGGACCAACCCCCTGCCAGTAGAGGGGGGCTGGAGCTACAGGTCCAGCACTAACCCCCTGCCAGTAGAAGAGGGCTAGATCTACAGGTCCAGCACCAACCTCCTGCCAGTAGAGGGGGGCTGGAGCTACAGGTCCAGCACCAACCCCCCTGCTAGTAGAGGGGGGCTGGAGCTACAGGTCCAGGACCAACCGCCCCCTGCCAGAAGAGGGGGCTGGAGCTACAGGTCGAGCATCAACCCGGTGCCAGGAGAGGAGGGCTTGAGCTACAGGTCCAGCTTCAACCCCCTGCCATTAGAAGTGAGGGGGACTAGAGCTACAGGTCCAGCAGGAATCCCCTGCCAGGAGAGGGAGCTGGAGCTACAGATTCAGGGCCAACCCTCTGCCAGTAGAGGAGAGCTAGAGCTACAGGTCCAGCACCAACCCCCCTGCTAGTAGAGGGGGGCTGGATCTACAGGTCCAGCACCAACCTCCTGCCAGTAGAGGGGGGCTGGAGCTACAGGTCAAGCGCCAACCCCCTGCCAGTAGAGGGGGGGAAGGAACTGCAGGTTCACCACCAACCCCCTGCCAGTAGAAGGGGTTGGAGCTACAGGTCCAGTACCAACCCCCTGCCAGTAGAGGGGGCTGGAGCTACAGGTCCAGCGTCAACCCTCTGCCGGTAGAGGGGGGCTGGAGTCTTCATTTCCAGGACCAACCCCCTGCCAGTAGACGGGCTGGCACTACAGATCCAGGGTCAATCCCCTGCCAGTAGAAGGAAGCTGGAGCTGCAGGTTTAGCACCAACCCCCGGCCAGTAGAGGGGGCTGGAGCTACAGGTCCAGCACCAATCCCCTGCCAGTAGAGGGGGGAGGCTGGAGCTACAGGTCCAGGACCAACCCCCTGTCAGTAGAGGGGGGCTGGAGCTACAAATTCAGGGCCAATCCCCTGCCAGTATAGGGGAGCTAGAGCTACAGGTCCAGCACCAACCTCCTGCCAGTAGAGGGGGGCTGGAGCTACAGGTCCAGCACCAACCTCCTGCCAGTAGAGGGGGGGGGGCTAGAGCTACACGTCAAGCACCAACCCCCAGCCAGTAGAGGGGGGGCTTGAGCTATAGGTCTAGCAACAACCCCCCTTGCCAGTAGAGGAGGGCTAGATCTACAGGTCCAGCACCAATCCCCTGCCAGTAGAGGGGGCCTGGAGCTACAGGTTCAGCACCAACCCCCTGCCAGTAGAGGGGGGAGGCTGGAGCTACAGGTTCAGCACCAACGCCCTGCCAGTAGAGGGGGCGGGGCTGGAGCTACAGGTCCAGCACCAACCCCCTGCCAGTAGAGGGGGGAGGCTGGAGCTACAGGTTCAGCACCAACCTCCTGCCAGTAGAGGGGGGCTGGAGCTACAGGTCCAGCTCCAACCCCCTGCCAGTAGAGGGGGGCTGGAGCTAAAGGTCCAGCACCAACCCCCTGCCAGTAGAGGGGGGCAGGAGCTACAGGTCCAGCACCAATCCCCTGCCAGTAGAGGGGGGAGGCTGGAGCTACAGGTCCAGCACCAACCCCCTGCCAGTAGAGGGGGGAGGCTGGAGCTACAGGTCCAGCACCAACCCCCTGCCAGTAGAGAGGGGGCTGGAGCTACAGGTCCAGCACCAACCTTCTGCCAGTAGATGGGGGCCGGAGCTACAGGTCCAGGACCAACCCCCTGCCAGTAGAGGGGGGCTGGAGCTACAGGTCTAGCACCAACCCCCTGCCAGTAGAGGGGGCTGGAGCTACAGGTCTAGCAACAACCCCCTGCCAGTAGAGGGGGGCTGGAGCTACAGGTCCAGCACCAACCCCCTGCCAGTAGAGGGGGGCTGGAGCTACAGGTCCACCCCCCCCCCTGCCAGTAGAGAAGGGCTGGAGCTAAAGCTACAGCACCAACCTCCTGCCAGTAGATGGGGGCTGGAGCTACAAGTCCAGCACCAACCCCCTGCCAGTAGAGGAAGGCTGGAGGTACAGGTCCAGCACCAACCTCCTGCCAGTAGAGGGGGGGGCTAGAGCTACAGGTTAAGCACCAACCCCCAGTCAGTAAAGGGGGGGCTTGAGCTATAGGTCTAGCAACAACCCCCCTTGCCAGTAGAGGGGGGCTGAAGCTACAGGTCCAGCAGCAACCCCCTGCTAGTAGAGGGGGGCTGGAGCTACAGGTCCAACACCAACCCCCCTGCCAGTAGAGCGGGGCTGGAGCTACAGGTTCAGCATCAACCCCCTGCCAGTAGAGGGGGGCTGGAGCTACAAGTCCAACACCAACCCCCCTGCCAGTAGAGGGGGGCTGGAGCTACAGGTTCAGCATCAACCCCCTGCCAGTAGAGGGGGCTGGAGCTACAGGTCCAGCTCCAACCCCCTGCCAGTAGAGGGGGGCTGGAGCTACAGGCCCAGCACCAACCCCCTGCCAGTAGAGGGGGGCTGGAGCTACAGGTCCAGCTCCAACCCCCTGCCAGTAGAGGGGGGCTGGAGCTACAGGTCCAGCACCAATCCCCCTGCCAGAAGAGGGGGCTGGAGCTACAGGTCCAGCGTCAACCCTCTGCCGGTAGAGGGGGGCTGGAGTCTTCATTTCCAGGACCAACCCCCTGCCAGTAGAGGGGGGGCTGGCGCTACAGATCCAGGGTCAATCCCCTGCCAGTAGAAGGGAGCTGGAGCTGCAGGTTTAGCACCAACCCCCTGCCAGTAGAGGGGGCTGGAGCTACAGGTCCAGCAGGAATCCCCTGCCAGAAAAGGGGGGAGGCTGGAGCTACAGGTCCAGGACCAACCCCCTGTCAGTAGAGGGGGGCTGGAGCTACAAATTCAGGGCCAATCCCCTGCCAGTAGAGGGGAGCTAGAGCTACAGGTCCAGCACTAACCCCCTGCCAGTAGAGGGGGGTGGAGCTACAGGTCCAGCACCAACTCCCTGCCAGTAGAGGGGGCTGGAGCTACAGGTGAAGCACCAAATCCCTGCCAGTAGAGTGGGAAGGAACTGCAGGTTCAGCACCAACCCCCTGCCAGAAGAGGGGGGGGGGCTGGAGCTGCAGGTCCATCATCAATCCCCTGCTAGTACAGGGGGGCTGGAGCTACAGGTCCATGACCACCCCCCCCCTGCCAGTAGATGGGGCTGGAGCTACAGGTCAAGCACCAACCCCCTGCCAGTAGAGAAGGGGCTTGAGCTATAGGTTCAGCAACAACCCCCTGCCACCAGAGGGGGCTGGAGCTACAGTTCCAGGGCCAACCCCCTGCCAGTAGAGGAGTGCTTGAGCTACAGGTGCAGGACCACCCCCCCCCTGCCAGTACAGGGGGCTGGATCTACAGGTCGAGCATCAACCCGGTGCCAGGAGAGGAGGGCTGGAGCTACAGGTCCAGCTTCAACCCCCTGCCATTAGCGGTGTGGGGGACTAGAGCTACAGGTCCAGCAGGAATCCCCCTGCCATGAGAGGGGGCTGGAGCTACAGATTCAGGGCCAACCCCCTGCCAGTAGAGGGGAGCTAGAGCTACAGGTCCTGCACCATCCCCTTGCCAGTAGAGGGGGGCTGGAGCTACAGGTCCAGCACCAACCCCCTGCTAGTAGAGGGGGGCTGGATCTACAGGTCCAGCACCAACCCCTTGCCAGTAGAGGGGGGCTGGAGCTACAGGTCCAGCATCAACCACCTGCCATTAGAGGTAGCCTGTAGCTACAGGTCCAGCACCAACCCTCTGCCAGTAGAGGGGGGCTGGAGCTACAGGTCAAGCGCCGACTCCATGCCAGTAGAGGGGGGGAAGGAACTGCAGGTTCAGCTCCAACCCCCTGACAGTAGAAGGGGGTTGGAGCTACAGGTCCAGCAACAACCCCCTGCCAGCAGAGAAGGGGCTTGAGCTATAGGTTCAGCAACAACCCCCTGCCACTAGAGGGGGCTGGAGCTACAGATTCAGGGCCAACCCCCTGCCAGTAGAGGAGTGCTTGAGTTACAGGTGCAGGACCACCCCCCCTGCCAGTAGAGGAGGGCTGGAGCTAAAGCTACAGCACCAACCTCCTGCCAGTAGATGGGGGCTGGAGCTACAAGTCCAGCACCAACCCCCTCCCAGTAGAGGAAGGCTGGAGCTACAGGTCCAGCACCAACCTCCTGCCAGTAGAGGGGGGGCTAGAGCTACAGGTCAAGCACCAACCCCCAGCCAGTAAAGGGGGGGCTTGAGCTATAGGTCTAGCAACAACCCCACTTGCCAGTAGAGTGGGGCTGAAGCTACAGGTCCAGCAGCAACCCCCTGCTAGTAGAGGGGGGCTGGAGCTACAGGTCCAACACCAACCCCCCTGCCAGTATAGGGGGGCTGGAGCTACAGGTTCAGCATCAACCCCCTGCCAGTAGAGGGGGCTGGAGCTACAGGTCCAGCTCCAACCCCCTGCCAGTAGAGGGGGGCTGGAGCTACAGGTCCAGCACCAACCCCCTGCCAGTAGAGGGGGGCTGGAGCTACAGGTCCAGCTCCAACCCCCTGCCAGTAGAGGGGGGCTAGAGCTACAGGTCCAGCACCAATCCCCTGCCAGTAGAGGGGGCCTGGAGCTACAGGTCCAGCTCCAACCCCTCCCCCTGCCAGTAGAGGTGGGCTGGAGCTACAGGTTAAGCACCAACCCCCTGCCAGTAGAGGGGGGAGGCTGGAGCTACAGGTTCAGCACCAACCCCCTGCCAGTAGAGGGGGTGGGGCTAGAGCTACAGGTCCAGCACCAACCCCCTGCCAGTAGAGGGGGGGGGAGGCTGGAGCTACAGGTCCAGCACCAACCCCCTGCCAGTAGAGGGGGGGGGGGGCTGGAGCTACAGGTCCAGGACCAACCCCATGCCAGTAGAAGGGGCTGGAGCTACAGGTCTATCATCAATCCCCTGCTAGTGCAGGGGGGCCAGAGCTACAGGTCCAGCATCAACCCTCTGTCAGGAGAGGGGGGACTGGAGCTACAGGTCCAGGACCAACCCCCTGCCAGTAGAGAGGGGGCTGGAGCTACAGGTCCAGCACCAACCTTCTGCCAGTAGAGGTGGGCTGGAGCTACAGGTCCAGCACCAACCCCCTGCCAGTAGAGGGGGTCTGGAGCTACAGGTTCATCACTAATTCCTTGCCAGTAAGCGGGGGGGCTGGAGCTACAGGTCCAGCATCATCCTCCTGTCAGTAGAGGGGGGGTTGGAGCTACAAATCCAGCACCAACCCCCTGCCAGTAGAGGGGGGCTGGAGCTACAGGTCCAGCATCAACCCCCTGCCATTAGAGGTAGCCTCTAGCTACAGGTCCAGCACCAACCCCCTGCCAGTAGAGGGGGGCTGGAACTACAGGTCAAGCGCCGACTCCCTGCCAGTAGAGGGGGGGAAGGAACTGCAGGTTCAGCACCAACCCCCTGCCAGTAGAAGGGGGTTGGAGCTACTGGTCCAGCAACAACCCCCTGCCAGCAGAGAAGGGGCTTGAGCTATAGGTTCAGCAACAACCCCCTGCCACTAGAGGGGGCTAGAGCTACAGATTCAGGGCCAACCCCCTGCCAGTAGAGGAGTGCTTGAGTTACAGGTGCAGGACCACCCCCCCCCCCTGCCAGTAGAGGAGGGCTGGAGCTAAAGCTACAGCACCAACCTCCTGCCAGTAGATGGGGGCTGGAGCTACAAGTCCAGCACCAACCCCCTGCCAGTAGAGGAAGGCTGGAGCTACAGGTCCAGCACCAACCTCCTGCCAGTAGAGGGGGGGCTAGAGCTACAGGTCAAGCACCAACCCCCAGCCAGTAAAGGGGGGGCTTGAGCTATAGGTCTAGCAACAACCCCCCTTGCCAGTAGAGGGGGGCGGAAGCTACAGGTCCAGCAGCAACCCCCTGCTAGTAGAGGGGGGCTGGAGCTACAGGTCCAACACCAACCCCCCTGCCAGTAGAGGGGGGCTGGAGCTACAGGTTCAGCATCAACCCCCTGCCAGTAGAGGGGGGCTGGAGCTACAGGTCCAACACCAACCCCCCCTGCCAGTAGAGGGGGGCTGGAGCTACAGGTTCAGCATCAACCCCCCGCCAGTAGAGGGGGCTGGAGCTACTGGTCCAGCTCCAACCCCCTGCCAGTAGAGGGGGGCTGGAGCTACAGGTCCAGCACCAACCCCCTGCCAGTAGAGGGGGGCTGGAGCTACAGGTCCAGCTCCAACCCCCTGCCAGTAGAGGGGGGCAAGAGCTACAGGTCCAGCACCAATCCCCTGCCAGTAGAGGGGGCCTGGAGCTACAGGTCCAGCTCCAACCCCCCCCCCTGCCAGTAGAGGTTGGCTGGAGCTACAGGTTAAGCACCAACCCCCTGCCAGTAGAGGGGGGAGGCTGGAGCTACAGGTTCAGCACCAACCCCCTGCCAGTAGAGGGGGGGGGGGTGGGGCTAGAGCTACAGGTCCAGCACCAACCCCCTGCCAGTAGAGGGGGGGAGGCTGGAGCTACAGGTCCAGCACCAACCCCCTGCCAGTAGAGGGGGGGGCTGGAGCTACAGGTCCAGGACAAACCCCATGCCAGTAGAAGGGGCTGGAGCTACAGGTCTATCATCAATCCCCTGCGAGTGCAGGGGGGCCAGAGCTACAGGTCCAGCATCAACCCTCTGCCAGGAGAGGGGGGGCTGGAGCTACAGGTCCAGGACCAACCCCCTGCCAGTAGAGAGGGGGCTGGAGCTACAGGTCCAGCACCAACCTTCTGCCAGTAGAGGGGGGCTGGAGCTACAGGTCCAGCACCAACCCCCTGCCAGTAGAGGGGGTCTGGAGCTACAGGTTCAGCACTAATTCCCTGCCAGTAAGCGGGGGGGCTGGAGCTACAGGTCCAGCATCAACCTCCTGTCAGTACAGGGGGGATTGGAGCTACAAATCCAGCACCAACCCCCTGCCAGTAGAGGGGGGGGCTGGAGCTACAAGTCCAGCACCAACCCCCTGCCAGTAGAGGGGGGCTGGAGCTACAGGTCCAGCATCATCCTCCTGTCAGTACAGGGGGGATTGGAGCTACAAATCCAGCACCAACCCCCTGCCAGTAGAGGGGGGGGCTGGAGCTACAAGTCCAGCACCAACCCCCTGCCAGTAGAGGGGGGCTGGAGCTACAGAATCAGCACCAACCCCCTGCCAGTAGAGGGGGGCTGGAGCTACAGGTCCAACACCAACCCCCTGCCAGTAGATGGGGGGCGGAGCTACAGGTCCAGGACCAACCCCCTGCCAGTAGATGGGGGCTGGAGCTACAGGTCTAGCACCAACCCCCTGCCAGTAGAGGGGGGCTGGCGCTACAGGTCCAACACCAACCCCTGCCAGTAGAGGGAGGCTGGAGCTATTGGTCCAGCACCAGCCCCATGCCAGTAAGAGATGTTGCAGCTACAGGTCCAGCACCAACCCCCTGCTAGTAGAGGGGGGTTGGAGCTACAGATCCAACACCAACCCCCTGCCAGTAGAGGGAGGCTGGAGCTACAGGTCCAGCACCAACCCCTGCCAGTAGAGGGAGGCTGGAGCCACGGGTCCAGCACCAACCCCCTGCCAGTAGAGGGGGAGCTGGAGCTACTGGTCCAGCACCAACCCCTGCCAGTAGAGGGAGGCTGGAGCTACAGGTCCAGCACCAACCCCCGTTCCAGTAGAGGGGGCTGGAGCTATAAGTCCAGCACCAACGCCCTGACAGTAGAGGGGCAACCCCCTGACAGTAGAGCGGGCTGGAGCTATTGGTCCAGCACCAACCCCTTGCCAGTCGAGGGGTATTGGAGCTACAGGTCCAGCACCAACCTCTGCCAGTAGAGGGGGGAGCTGGAGCTACAGGTCCAGCACCAACCTCTGCCAGTAGAGGGGGGAGCTGGAGCTACTGGTCCAGCACCCACCCGCTGCCAGTAGAGGGGGGCTGGAGCTACAGATCCAACACCAACCCCCTGACAGTAGAGGGGGGCTGGAGCTGCAGGTCCAGCATCAACCTCCTGTCAGTAGAGGGGGGCTGGAGCTGCAGGTCCAGCATCAACCTCCTGTCAGTAGAGGGGGCTGGAGCTACAAATCCAGCACCAACTCCCTGCCAGTAGAGGGGGGGGCTGGAGCTACAGGCACCAACCCCCAGCCAGTAGGGAGGGGGCTGGAGCTACAGGTCTAGCATAAATGCCCTGAGAGTAGAGGGGGCTGGAACTCTTGGTGCAGCACCATCCCCTTGACAGTAGAGGGGGCTGGAGCTACAGGTCCAGCACCAACCCCCTGCCAGTAGAGGGGGGCTGGAGCTACAGGTCCAGCACCAACCCCCTGCCAGTAAAGGGGGGGCTGGTGCTACAGGTCCAGCACCAACCCCCTGTCAGTAGAGTGGGGGGGGGGGGGGGCGAGCTGGAGCTACATGTCCAGCATAATGGGGCTGTCATTGACCACAGGTGATAATGGGGCTGACACTGACCACAGGTGATAATGGGGCTGACACTGACCACAAGTGATAATGTGGCTAACTCTGCCCACTGGTGATAATGGGGCTGACACTGACCACAGGTGATAATGGGGCTGACACTGACCACAGGTGATAATGGGGCTGACACTGACCACAGGTGATAATGGGGCTGACTCTGCCTACTGGTGATAATGGGGGTGACACTGTCCACAGGTGATAATGGGGCTGACACTGACCACAGGTGATAATGCGGCTGACACTGCCCACTGGTGATAATGGGGCTGACACTGACCACAGGTGATAATGGGGCTGACACTGACCACAGGTGATAATGGGGCTAACTCTGCCCACTGGTGATAATGGGGCTGACACTGACCACAGGTGATAATGGGGCTGACACTGACCACAGGTGATGATGGGGCTGACACTGACCACAAGTGATAATGGGGCTAACTCTGCCCACTGGTGATAATGGGGCTGACACTGACCACAGGTGATAATGGGGCTGACACTGACCACAGGTGATAATGGGGCTGACACTGCCCACTGGTCATGATGGGGCTGACACTGACCACAAGTGATAATGGGGCTAACTCTGCCCACAGGTGATAATGGGGCTGACACTGACCACAGGTGATAATGCGGCTGACACTGCCCACTGGTGATAATGGGGCTGACACTGACCACAGGTGATAATGGGGCTGACACTGACCACAGGTGATAATGGGGCTGACTCTGCCCACTGGTGATAATGGGGCTGACACTGACCACAGGTGATAAAGGGGCTGACACTGACCACAGGTGATAATGGGGCTGACACTGTCCACAGGTTGAGGACCTCCGCAGGATGAGGGAGCCCGTCAACAGGCTGGTGGAGGCTGGCCGGGTGTTGGCCGTCCAGGAAGACCAAGATGGCCGCCGCTCCGCCAGGTTAACTCTACAAGACGGACAGCTGTAACTCCACCCACTCCCGCGTCAGCCCACGCCCGCCCACGCCCACACCCTCCAGGTTACTTTATTACACCCACTAGTCTTACTGACATTACTGACTTACTGAGTTATGATAACTAATATGATAACATTTTGTTATACAGTTATCAGCATGATTTATTTCATTTTCTGCAGGAGAGTGAGGTTGTGGGCGTGCTGGACCCTTCCTGCACCCTGGCGTTCCTTGACCTCGGGTGGGCGGGGTCAACAAGAGGGCGGGTCACCATCCAGCTGACCCCTGACACTCCGCTGGCCAGACAGTTTGTGTTGTTGTGTACGGGCCAGCGGGGCCACACCTACCGCAACACTAAACTGTTGTGTGTGTGGAACAAGGGTCAGCCGTGGGAGTGTGTGGTGGGCGGAGACTACGAGAGTAATGATGGTTGCGGAGGAGCCCCACTGCTGCCTGACCTCCAGGGGCAGTACCGGGAGTCAGCCCAGGCAGGAGCTGTGTTGGCCTGGGGTGAGCTGGGGGGTCCCTGGAGTGCCCAGTTCGCCATCACCACCTGGGACCACCAGGATGGTCGCCAGTTGCGAAATGTCTTCGGTGACGTGGTGAGCGGCCTGGATGTGGTGAGGGCAGCAGTCAACCACAGTGACATTAGGGAGGTGACTGTGGTGGACTGTGGTGTTGTGCTGCCACTCTAGTTCACTGTACCATCACTACTGTGGTGTTGTGCTGCCACTCTAGTTCACTGTACCACTACCATCACTACTGTGGTGTTGTGCTGCCACTCTAGTTCACTGTACCACCACCATCACTACTGTGGTGTTGTGCTGCCACTCTAGTTCACTGTACCATCACCATCACTACTGTGGTGTTGTGCTACCACTCTAGTTCACTGTACCACCACCATCACTACTGTGGTGTTGTGCTGCCACTCTAGTTCACTGAACCACCACCATCACTACTGTGGGGTTTGCTGCCACTCTAGTTCACTGTACCATCACCATCACTACTGTGGTGTTGTGCTACCACTCTAGTTCACTGTACCACCACCATCACTACTGTGGTGTTGTGCTGCCACTCTAGTTCACTGTACCACCACCATCACTACTGTGGTGTTGTGCTGCCACTCTAGTTCACTGTACCATCACTACTGTGGTGTTGTGCTGCCACTCTAGTTCACTGTACCACCACCATCACTACTGTGGTGTTGTGCTGCCACTCTAGTTCACAGTACCACCACCATCACTACTGTGGTGTTGTGCTGCCACTCTAGTTCACTGTACCACCACCATCACTACTGCGGTGTTGTGCTGCCACTCTAGTTCACAGTACCACCGCCATCACTACTGTGGTGTTGTGCTACCACTCTAGTTCACTGTACCACCACCATCACTCTTGCATCACCATGGACTGCCTGTTTTGATGCCAATGTAATTTAAGGACAGACTTTTATCACTATATCATCATAACTTCACTATCTTTGGTATATATACTTTGGTATCATATGCCTGACAATCACGACTGTATCACCATCAATGCTATATCTTCTCAGTACTGTATCCTATCAATGTTGTATCACTATAGCTTCACTATCACCTCTATATAACACCATCACCTCAGGGCCCACACTTAGGGTGATATACTGACCATGTTGAGTAACAAATTGTTGGTGTCACTATATGACAGCTGTTGTCACTGTTATATCACCAACAGCTCACTATCACATAACACTGTCACTGCTACACCAACATCATTTCACTTTCTCTGCATTATCACCTCACACTGATATTTCCTCCTTACATTTACTGATATATCACTATCACTGCTACAGCATCACTACTGCACCATCACTGCTATATCACCATCACCTCACTATCACTGCTATATCACCACTATACTATCACTGCTATATCACCACTATACTATCACTGCTATATCACCACTATACTATCACTGCTATATCACCACTATACTATCACTGCTATATCACCACTATACTATCACTGCTATATCACCATCACCTCACTATCACTGCTATATCACCACTATACCATCACTGCTATATCACCGCTATACTATCACTGCTATATCACCGCTATACTATCACAGCTATATTACCATCACCTCACTATCACTGTCATATGACCACCTCAGTATCACTATTATATTACTATCACTGCTATATCACCATCACCTCACAATCACTCAGGTGTGTTGTGATATTACCATACTGGACCATAGTGTGTTGTGATATTACCATACTGGTCCATGGTGTGTTGTGATATTACCATACTGGACCATAGTGTGTTGTGATATTACCATACTGGTCCATGGTGTGTTGTGATATTACCATACTGGACCATGGTGTGTTGTGATATTACCATACTGGTCCATAGTGTGTTGTGATATTACCATACTGGTCCATGGTGTGTTGTGATATTACGATACTAGACCATGGTGTGTTGTGATATTACCATACTGGGCCATGGTGTGTTGTGATATTACCATACTGGACCATGGTGTGTTGTGATATTACCATACTGGTCCATAGTGTGTTGTGATATTACCATACTGGACCATGGTGTGTTGTGATATTACCATACTGGTCCATAGTGTGTTGTGATATTACCATACTGGTCCATGGTGTGTTGTGATATTACCATACTGGTCCATGGTGTGTTGTGATATTACAATACTGGACCATGGTGTGTTGTGATATTACCATACTGGTCCATAGTGTGTTGTGATATTACCATACTGGTCCATGGTGTGTTGTGATATTACCATACTGGTCTATGGTGTGTTGTGATATTACCATACTGGACCATGGTGTGTTGTGATATTACCATACTGGACCATGGTGTGTTGTGATATTACCATACTGGACCATGGTGTGTTGTGATATTACCATACTGGACCATGGTGTGTTGTGATATTACCATACTGGTCCATAGTGTGTTGTGATATTACCATACTGGACCATAGTGTGTTGTGATATTACCATACTGGTCCATGGTGTGTTGTGATATTACCATACTGGACCATGGTCGGTTGTGATATTACCATACTGGTCCATGGTGTGTTGTGATATTACCATACTGGACCATGGTGTGTTGTGATATTACCATACTGGACCATAGTGTGTTGTAATATTACCATACTGGTCCATGGTGTGTTGTGATATTACCATACTGGACCATAGTGTGTTGTTATTACCATACTGGACCATGGTGTGTTGTGATATTACCATACTGGTCCATGGTGTGTTGTGATATTACCATGCTGGACCATGGTGTGTTGTGATATTACCATACTGGTCCATGGTGTGTTCAGATATTACCATACTGGACCATAGTGTGTTGTGATATTACCATACTGGACCATGGTGTGTTGTGATATTACCATACTGGTCCATGGTGTGTTGTGACATTACCATACTGGACCATGGTGTGTTCAGATATTACCATACTGGACCATAGTGTGTTGTGATATTACCTTACTGGACCATGGTGTGTTGTGATATTACCATACTGGTCCATGGCGTGTTGTGACATTACCATACTGGTCCATGGTGTGTTGTGATATTACCATACTGGTCCATGGTGTGTTGTGATATTACCATACTGGACCATAGTGTGTTGTGATATTACCATACTGGTCCATGGTGTGTTGTGATATTACCATACTGGTCCATGGTGTGTTGTGATATTACCATACTGGTCCATGGTGTGTTGTGATATTACCATACTGGACCATGGTTTGTTGTGATATTACCATACTGGACCATAATGTGTTGTGATATTACCATACTGGACCATGGTGTGTTGTGACATTACCATACTGGTCCATGATGTGTTGTGATATTACCATACTGGACCATGGTCGGTTGTGATATTGCCATACTGGTCCATGGTGTGTTCAGATATTACCATACTGGACCATGGTGTGTTGTGATATTACCATACTGGTCCATGGTGTGTTCAGATATTACCATACTGGTCCATGGTGTGTTGTGATATTACCATACTGGACCATGGTGTGTTGTGATATTACCATACTGGACCATAGTGTGTTGTGATATTACCATACTGGACCATGGTGTGTTGTGATATTACCATACTGGTCCATGTTGTGTTGTGATATTACCATACTGGACCATGGTCGGTTGTGATATTACCATACTGGACCATGGTGTGTTGTGATATTACCATACTGGACCATGGTGTGTTGTGATATTACCATACTGGTCCATGGTGTGTTGTGATATTACCATACTGGTCCATGGTGTGTTGTGATATTACCATACTGGTCCATTGTGTGTTGTGATATTACCATACTGGTCCATGGTGTGTTGTGATATTACCATACTGGACCATGGTGTGTTGTGATATTACCATACTGGACCATAGTGTGTTGTGATATTACCATACTGGACCATGGTGTGTTGTGATATTACCATACTGGTCCATGGTGTGTTGTGATATTACCATACTGGACCATGGTCGGTTGTGATATTACCATACTGGACCATGGTGTGTTGTGATATTACCATATGGGTGTGAGGTGGTGTTATGACCACACATGCACCAGTATGATCATACTGTAGCTGGTGTATGATGTGCTCAAACTGTATAGTAATGTCTTGGCTGATTAGCCTAATATCGCGAATATGAATTTATGTAGTTATTCTTTTTTCGACAACACACTAGTATTAAATGTGTATTGCCAATGTATTCCACATATATATCTATGTATATTATATATCTGTACCATAAATCCTTGCCATGTATTTGTGGATATATATTAGAAGTCTAGTGAATAGCAGTAGCCTAATGTAATGTAGCTTGAAAAACATCTGTATATGCTTATATTATGGAATGCTACATAATGCTGTATAGGAAATATTATGTGAACTATGATGGAGAATGTATAAATTTAGGTCTCAGATGTATTACTGTCATGTATACTGTATAATTTCCCTTTCATTATTATTCATTGCATTGTCCTCTAAAATTAAATTAGATTTTGGCACTGTGAGATGTATACCACATAGATATGGTTTTGATTCACATGTTGCATATATATACTTAATATTGTAATCATGTATACTTATGCATAATGGCTGGCTGGCAGACGTCTTGAAATCCTCCCTTAACCCCTCCTCCCCTCTCCCGCCAGTGTTACCATGTCTTGCCAATATGAATTCTTTGTTCACATATTTTTATATCATGATATAATCTTTAATGTCCTGAATTATTGATATGTATTATTATGTAAGGTTGTGTATTATAGTCTTTTTTTTTGTTGATATATGAATTAGAAGTTCTTGATCGAGATATGTCTGTATATGAGCTTGAGATATTTGAAAGAGAGGAGTCAGCTGACTCAGAGGTGGATACAGTGTCGCTCCCGGCCAGCATGGCTCTGGGCGGTCACTCTTTGATTTTCTCAGTCGAGCGCATGTGTTGCCGCTACGGTCCGGGTTTTGTGACCTTATTTGTGTCATTTGACTGCTAGGATATTTGTCACGTTGCAGTAATGTATACCATGGATCAGTTCTACCATTGTGCATCCTTTATACCAGGTGATAGGTGCTGTTATATATCTTAGTGAGGTGGGTACCTGAGGATCTTAACTGATGCCATTGTGCTGTATATGATATTGATTCCTCATACCTCATTTGTTAATGGTTGTGACACCACCACCACCACCCTGTATTGGTATTAGCAGCATAATAGGCGCTAGTGTCCCACTGCGCCACGATAGAGCCTGGCGTCAGCTAGTGCTGATTGTATGCAGTTTTGAGACCTGTTGATGATCATGCCCAGCTTTGAGAAGCTGGATAAATCATTGAGTGTGAGTTTATAGATTGCATTCTTTTTCAAGTTATGTTCATTTATGTTAATGCCCAGTAAACTGGTATATTTTTTGTTAGCCTTTCACTCCCCTAGACACTTATTGATATTTGGCAAGTCTATGTTTTTCATTGATCTCCACTGAAGCCTGACCAGGATTTTCACACAATTTCCCCCATGCACTCTCGCTGTCATTTAGGAATGTTCTACCTCTGATGCTCCTCTTTTAATACACAGAGTAATGACACTAACATGTGATTACCCCCATGCACTTTGTCAGAGTGCATGGGGGGGGGGGATTGTGTGAAAATACTGGTCCGGCTTCAGTGGAAGCCTCAGAAAACCCTCGTGTGTTCTGCAGAACTCCAGATTGCAGTTCTTTGATATGTCATGGCCTGATTGTCTGGGGCATGAGCATGAAAATACCCACCACAATGGTTCGAATCCTCATCACGGCTCCTAAGGATTTTCTCACTAATTTAATTATTCCCATCCTGATTAGTAACAATATGTATTCGAGAAATAGTGATGGGCTTTAATTACTCTTGGTTCACTTCCACACCTGCAGAGGTAGGAAATAAACTCCTAAGTCAAAAAATAGAACATTCAATACAAATAAATGACCATGGCAAATATTGATATTAACTGAGGCTGGACCCACAACCCCTCAGTGTACTCTTCTTGAACTCTCCTCAACACTCCCGTTACACCATGTTACAAACATGTTGTTAATTGTCTTATATCACACGTGACTGTCTCCTCTGTAACTGAGGTGAACCTTTGGTCAAAACTGTACATATATCTAATGTGCTCATGTGTTCAATATCTTCACCACATAACCTTCACTTCCTGGCCAAAAGTAGTTACCAATAAATCAACATATGGTCAAACACTCCACATAATGGACAACAATAAATGGGTACACTAACTTGCACATATATGTCTAATATTGGTAAGTCCGTTGACGATTGTTCATCAATAACATTCCCTGAGGTAATTAAGATCAGTCATTCTCGACACCAAGACAAAAGAACATTACATGCATGGAAAGGTATGAGCAGTTGGTCATAGGAGACTATTATAAAAAAAAATGGTGGTCTTGCTATGGGGGAACTGGTTCTATTAAGGGGTGAGGGTAGTTAGAAGACAGAGTTATCAAATATGGGAGAGCTAAAAGGCCCGGCCCCCAAAATAAACTATCCACCGTAATAATAACTTGCTACTAGACCATATATGTCAGTCTAAGGGTTGATCAATGCACTCCCACACAGGAAGAAGGGATACTCTGTTCTAATTTACTTATTTATTAACCCCTTAACAGCCCCCCCAAATACATTCACACCAATAACAATAATAATAATAACTTTACCACACTACCTTACGTTAAAAGCCTTGGTCCACATAAGCAGGATACAAGGTTTTACACTGAACACAAGCTAGGGTAAAGCTCTACTACTGAATAACTTGAAGTTAGAGTCAGCTTAGGGTAGGGGACCACGTGGTTCCAATGGTACCCCCTTTAGAATAACTAGTAATATAAACTCTAAACACACCTACTACACACAAAATATACTATTCTACACATAGAACATGAGTATGCCAGACATGGAATAATGTACTTATCTTAAACAAGACACAGAAATAAGGAAACGAAGAGGAAGGGTAGGAGGTTCCTGTCCACACCACGCCAGCTCAGAAAAAGATGGAGTCTCTCTCTCCATCCCCCCAGCTGGCTGCTGCCGGCAGACTGCTCAAATAATCGTACTGCAGCCCTATACCAAGTTTACTCAGGTTTACTTTACAAATGATTAGAAAGTATTAGTAAGCATAGTTGGTGCCTATGTTATTATTTAATAATCAACCCCCAGCTCAGTCTTTAAATGCTCTTTGAGAAACAAGAATAGTCTTACGTCTGGCAGGGAAGATACAAACAATTGCCACTCGTGATGCGCTCAACTGTACTATAAGAAAGTTTAATAACTAAATTTTGACCTCTGGTTTCCACTGAAGAACCCAGGGTCGTAACAGAGACACTGCTAACGACCCGTTGTTGAGTGCCTTAAACACTCCACTGTTTACATTGTTGGGGCAATGTTTACACTGATGCATCTGGCAGCGTGGCGCCTCCCTTGCTGGCTGAGACCCAGTAACAGTCTGGGCTTCACACTCTCCTCCAAATATATCAACCCAGCCTCTTGTTTACACACTGCTTTTGTAACTGTGTGCACCTGTGTACTGCTGTGTAACTATGTGCACCTGTGTACTGCTGTGTAACTATGTGCACCTGTGTACTGCTGTGTAACTATGTGCACCTGTGTACTGCTGTGTAACTATGTGCACCTGTGTACTGCTGTGTAACTATGTGCACCTGTGTACTGCTGTGTAACTATGTGCACCTGTGTACTGCTGTGGGAGTGGACGGGGGTAGAGGGAAAGACCCGGCTTAAAAAAGGTGAAACGTATAAGAGTCAATATCTTCACTAGTTTATAATCACATCTCCACCATACTAGTTCTCTTCACACAATGGGACTTTCCACCTGCAGAGTTCAGTACGATCATCCCGTGTAAATGGTGTTTACCAGAGATGAATTTACAATAATCTGACCCAATTAACACTCCTATATCTTTGATACGTTTAGATTTGATTTATGAGTAAGCTAATTTGACTCGCTGCTGTTTTAAATGTTTAATTGTGATCCCTAGACCTGGTACATGTAGGTCAGATGGGATTGTGTCCACGACTATAGAGAATACAGGTCTGAGGTAACCACCCAAGGGAATGTAGGGTTTGACTACGTTTAGGTCCACTGTTGGATAAAAACCCAAGTATATTCAGGGTGACCTGCATCACTGGTTATTTATTTATTTATTTATGCATATACAAGAATGTACATAAGGAATGTGAGGATACAAACATGGTAATTACAGTCTTGTAAAGCGACTAGCACGCGCAGCGTTTCGGGCAGGTCCTTAATCTAAGAAAATTTTAAGGAGGTAAATACTTGCAAAATTTATAGACAAAAAAATGATAACAGATTACATGGAATGAAAAAAAAAAAAAAAAAAAAAAAAAAAAAATGAGAGAAAATTGTAGGTACAGTATATTAAAGCACATAGGTAGCTAAGATTGATTGCAATGACAGCTTAAAATGGTAGTTGACAACAAATTGGTAGGCACAATACAGCAGAAACAATATAAGATTGATTGCAATGACAGCTTGAATGGTAGTTGACAAAAATTGGTAGTCACAATACAGCATATGGCTAGCACATAAAAGAAGACAGCAATGAACACAATGATAAGGTTGTTTGATATTACATAAAAATTAGGAGATTGGGTAACACTAGGTCCAGAGCAAATTTAAAGCTCAGTGTAGGAAACTAAAAAGATGAAGTTAGGTACTTTTTGGTTTTGCTTTTAAATAAGGCAAAAGTTTTACAGTTTTTCAATTCACTAGGGAGTGAGTTCCATAGACTAGGTCCCTTAATTTGCATAGAGTGTTTACACAGATTAAGTTTGACCCTGGGGATATCAAAGAGATATTTATTTCTGGTGTGGTGATAATGGGTCCTATTACATCTATCCAGGGAGAGTTTCAGAGCATGGTTTGCATTTAAGAACAGGGTTTTGTAAATGTAGTTGACACAAGAGAATGTGTGTGGAGGGAGTTAATATTTAGCAAGTTTAGGGATTTAAACAAGGGAGCTGAGTGTTGTCTGAAAGCAGAGTTAGTTATAATTCTGATAGCAGATTTTTGCTGTGTGATGATGGGCTTAAGGTGGTTTGCAGTGGTAGACCCCCATGCACAGATACCATAATTAAGATAGGGGTAGATTAGTGCATAATATAGTGAGAGGAGAGCAGAGTTAGGAACATAATATCTGATTTTGGAGAGTATACCAACTGTCTTAGAGACTTTCTTAGTTATGTGTTGAATGTGGGTGCTGAAGTTGAGTCTCTTGTCTAGGAATAGGCCAAGAAACTTGCCATCATTTTTATTACTGATGTTAATGTTGTCTATCTGTAGCTGAATTGCATTTGATGATTTGCTTCCAAATAAGATGTAGTAAGTCTTTTCGATGTTTAATGTTAGTTTGTTCGTTGACATCCATAAGTGGACTTTTTTTAATTCATTATTCACAACATTATTTAGTGTATGTGGGTTGAGGTTTGAATTCCATTTGTTCTGCCGCCCTCTGTGTGACAAAGTTTTTCTGGGAACCCTCATAAAACAGCCCCTGACTAGTAGTTACCTTTTCCCCTGAGGCAGAGTTAACATGGCTGCTGGCAGGGTTGCAGCAGTGTTGGTTTGGGTCAACATAGCCCCTGTACTGCCTTCCACTTGACAGTCGTTGTCTGCTGCAGTAGTTTAGGGTTTAACGCCGGTGACGATGGAGTTGGTCTCCTACCGTCACCCCTTCACATTCCTGCCCGTTGTTGACGTGAGGAGGCTTGGTGGGCTGCTGTCAGAGTGTGATGCTCCATGGGACAGCATTTCCTCTGTCCTTTAGTAGCCTTATGCTTCTAAAAGACATACTCCATTGTCCTTTCGTGAGAGAGGCTTAGTGGGCAGCAGTCAGGGTGTGATGATCCATGGAACAGTCCTCTGCCGTCTCTACGAATCATGCTGGTTGCTATTTCCTCTTCCTTATGTTTTGTTTTCCCTTCCCCATCTTTTTCTTTCTAATTGTCATTTCCCGCCGATCTTTTGCATGGCTTCATTATTCTTTCGAACATCTTCTGTTTTGACGCCCGGATGTTTGGGGAGGCACACTTTCACCCGTAGAACTGTGGTACCCGACGTTGCGAGGGAGGAGACGCTTTTATTGTCGATCCTCGCCTTCATTGCTGAACCTGATTTCGACGGACTGACGGTTCTTAAGGTGATGATTGCGGGGAGTATACTCATGATACTCATCCCCTGGGGTGGGGGGGGGCATCTTGCCAGGTGTTCTATCTTCTAATTGTGGCTCCATGGTGGGTATGGGGGTTTATTCGTAAATTAAATTATTACCTGCTCATTCCAATGCCACTGAATGATCCTCTTATAACTTACCCAGGCTCGTGGCGTGGGCGACCAAGCCCCCGAGGCGGACTGTGTTGGAAGATTGGGCTCTTTAGCCCCCGCTACATTGGGCCCAGACCAAGCTACTCCTTTGACTCCATCGACTAACCCCCTCCGGTCCCCTCCCACCTCTGTGGTAGGGTTGAGCTCCACGACCCCAGGGTTGGGCACCTCATCACCTTTTACCCCCCCCCCCCAACACTTACTGGGGGGGGGGGGTGCTTCATTCCAACCCCCCCAACCCCCCACAGCTGCACTCGCATGATTCCTACCAGTGCTAATATGTTCCACACCTTGTTTTGACCTGCTACGTTGACTAAATACTTAAATCTTAACCATCTGGATTCTACACGGCCTGATGATTTCTTCCTCCATAAACACCCCGCTGATTCAGTGGATACCTCTGTTTCTTTTAACCTCACCCGTACTGGTTCATGTGTCATTGCTGCTCCTTCTCAGGAAGCAGCTGCCCACTTAGCCATATTGTCCAGCATTGGGGAGACCCCTGTTAGGATCTCCAAAAATGCCTGGATAAATGTCAGTATTGGCACTGTTATCCTCCCGCACTATGTTGCGGCTGGTGTTAGGGACCTGAAAGACTGCCACGAGGATATTAAACATATCCTTGCAGCCCAAGGCCATTCTGTCCTCCAGGTTGATACGTTCACTTTGAACTGGACAAAGTACTGGAACGTTGGACATGTTTATTTAAACTTTGAACTTTTGGGGCCTGACAGCTGAGAGGACAGCGCTCAGCATTCGTAGTCCTGAGATTTCGGGTTCGATCCCAAGTGGAGGCGGACACAAATGGGCAGAGTTTCTTTTACCCTGATGCGTCTGTTCACCTAGCCGTAAATAGGTACCTGGGAGTACCTATTTACCTCGACATCACCTTGCTGTCGAGGTGATGACTCGCCTTTCCATCAACGACGGTTTTAATTTATGATTGATGCCGTGTCGTCTTGGGCCACCAATCATGGCTTCAAGTTCTTTACAACTAAAACTTGTGCTATGACTTTTATTTAGAAGCAGGTCGTTCTTCATCCCCCTTTGTCGCTTTATTGTCATCCCCTTGTGGACAAAGATTCTGCTAATCTTTGACACTTGTTTGTCTTGGTCATCCTATATCTCTTACCTCCGAGTTGAACGCTCTAAGGCCCCTAACTGATATAAGGTCTTGTCTCATACTTCTTGGGGAGCAGATAGGCGCATGCTCCTCTTTCTACATTCATCTCTCTTACTGTCTAAACTGGATTATGGTTGCTCTGTTTATTCGTCTACTTCTCTTTCTACTCTTCACCGTTTGGATGCTCTGCACCATGCTGGGTTGCTTCTCAGATCTGGTGCCTTTCTTTCGACTCCTACCTTAAGCCTGTGATCGCTAACGCCGAAACTGGCGTCCTGTCTCTACAGGACCAACATGATCGCTACTGTCTTCTCTACCTTGCACGGTCTCTTACTCTCGTTAATGTCGTACTTTGACCTATACTCCTCCTGTGGTCCCCTGTTCCCTTTCACCACTTACCTCTTTCTGTACGATTGTCTCGCATACAAGATTCTCTTTCGGTTCGTGTTTCCAATATTTCTCTTCATGTCGTTCTGTCCTTGCCCCTTTGAAGGGTCCCTTTTCCTCAGTTTTGTAAAACTTTGACTCACGTGACTAAAGCTTTACCCCTCCTACAGGAAGGGGGGGGGGGGGGTTTAAAGTCTGGGTCTAAATCTAAGTACAGAAGGGTCTAAGTCTGCCGACGGTGTAGGCTACTCTGTTGTTTTTCCTGACAACACCTATATGTGTCGCCTGCCTCCGGAGACTAGCATCTTCATGGCAGAACTTTATGCTATTTTGTATGTCCTTCGTCGCTGCTTTCTCGCTGTCAACTCTCCTTTGTTGTTGTAGTTGACACTCACAGTGCCCTCATGGCTCTGGAGTGCTTTAATCCAGTCCATCCTGTAGTAGTCGAAACTCAACATTGGCTGTTTCTTATCTCTAGTAGAGTGAAGACAGTGTAGTTTTGCTGGGTTCCCAGCCATATTGATGTGTCCTTAAATGAGCATGGTGACGCTGCCGCTAAGGAGGCTCTCCACACTTGTGCCATCTCCCGTAAAGGTATCCTCTATTCCAACTTCTACCCAGTTATTCATTCCTCAATCCTTGCCCATTGGCAGGGTCGTTTGTCTTCTGTTACTGGTAAAGTTAGTAAAGTAAAGAAAAGTAAATTTTATTCAGGAAAGTACATACATAGTTGATTTACAAACATAATGTTGAATTTATAAATAGAGCTAGTACATACAATACCTAAAGCCACTAGTACGCATAGCATTTCGGGCAAGGTTTGGGGGGGGGGGAGGGGCAGGGAATAAGACTAAAACTTAATTGTAATTGGGATTAGTTATAAATTATGTTGAGAAAAGGATAAAAATAGGGGGGGGGGGGTAACATGGCAGAAATCAACAATTGTACAAGTTGGTGAACAAACAGTATTGTTAAAAAAAAAATAGCAAGACATGGGTTGACATTTAGGGGGTAAGGTAGGCTACATGGAGTTAATTAAGTAGTACTTGGTTTTACTCTTAAACTGGTTGAGGGAGGTACAGTCTTTGACATGATAGGGGAGGTCATTCCACATTCCGGGACCCTTGATTTGTAGAGGATTTCTAGTTTGGTTAAGTCGCACTCTTGGAATATCAAATAGGTATTTCTTTCTGGTGCGATGCCCATGAGTTCTGTTACAACCTTCTAGGAAGCTTCTAAGTTCAGGATTGACATTGCAGTTCAGAGTTTTAAACATATTGAGTACACATGAGAGGATGTGCATTGAGAATATCTAACATATTTAAAGATCTGAGTAAGGGTACCGAGTGCTGTCTGGGGCCAGAGTTAGATATTGTTCTAATAGCAGCTTTGTGTTGCATCTGCAAACTCTTTAAACGTGTGGTCAGTGTTCGTCTGATGTGGTTCTTGGAACACTATCACCAGCTCGTTACTATTCAATTTGACTTTTGCAAGTGCTTCAGCTTGACTGATGTCTTGGTGAACTTGGAGGTCCATATTCGTACTGCTTTTGCTGCGAAGACCTCCGTTGTTGTTGTCCTTTTTGACCTGGAAAAGTCATACGACACCACCTAGAGATATCATAGTCTGTCCCAACTCCGTTCTTTTAGCCTTCGTGGTAATCTCCCTCTCTTCCTTCGAAGCTTTCTCCCTAGTCGTTCCTTTAGAATGAGGTTTGGTACCACTCTCTCTGCCTCTTTTCGGCAGTACGATGGTGTGCCCCAAGGTAATGTTCTGAGCACTACTCTTTTTCTAGTTGCCCTCAATGGTCTTCTTTCTTCCCTTCCCTCTGGCATCTTCTCAGCACTCTATGTTGATGATCTTACCCTCTGCTGTCCAGGTGATGACTCGCCTTTCCATCAACGACGGCTTTAACTTATGATTGATGCCGTGTCGTCTTGGGCCACCAATCATGGCTTCAAGTTCTTTACAACTAAAACTTGTGCTATGACTTTTACTTAGAAGCAGGTCGTTCTTCATCCCCATTTGTCGCTTTATTGTCATCCCCTTGTGGACAAAGATTCTGCTAATCTTTTGAGGTTAATCTTTGACACTTGTTTGTCTTGGTCATCCTATATCTCTTACCTCCGAGTTGAACGCTCTAAGGCCCCTGACTGATATAAGGTCTTGTCTCATACTTCTTGGGGAGCAGATAGGCGCATGCTCCTCTTTCTACATACCTCTCTCTTACTGTCTAAACTAGATTATGGTTGCTCTGTTTACTCGTCTACTTCTCCTTCTACTCTTCGCCGTTTGGGTGCTCTGCACCATGCTGGGTTGCTCCTCAGATCTGGTGCCTTTCTTTCGACTCCTACCCTAAGCCTGTGATCGCTAACGCCGAAACTGGCGTCTTGTCTCTACAGGATCAACATGATCGCTACTGTCTTCGCTACCTTGCACGGTCCCTTACTCTCGTTAATGTCGTACTTTGACCTATACTCCTCCTGTGGTCCCCTGTTCCCTTTCATCACTTACCTCTTTCTGTACGATTGTCTCGCATACAAGATTCTCTTTCGGTTCGTGTTTCCAATATTTCTCTTCATGTCGTTCCGTCCTTGCCCCGTTGAAGGGTCCCCTTTCCTCAGTTTTGTAAAACTTTGACTCACGTGACTAAAGCTTTACCCCTCCTACAGGGGGGGGAGGTAAGAGGAGTAAAGTCTGGGTCTAAATCTAAATACAGAAGGGCCTAAGTCTGCCGACGGTGTTGGCTACTCTGTTGTTTTTCCTGACAACACCTATATGTGTCGCCTGCCTCCGGAGACTAGCATCTTCATGGTGGAACTTTATGCTATTTTGTATGTCCTTCGTCACTGCTTTCTCGCTGTCAACTCTCCTTTGTTGTTGTAGTTGACACTCACAGTGCCCTCATGGCTCTGGAGTGCTTTAATCCAGTCCATCCTGTAGTAGTCGACACTCAACATTGGCTGTTTCCTATCTCTAGTAGAGTGAAGACAGTGTAGTTTTGCTGGGTTCCCAGCCATATTGGTGTGTCCTTAAATGAGCATGGTGACGGTGCCACTAAGGAGGCTCTCCACACTTGTGCCATCTCCCGTAAAGGTATCCTCTATTCCAACTTCTACCCAGTTATTCATTCCTCAATCCTTGCCCGTTGGCAGGGTCGTTTGTCTTCTGTTACTGGTAAAGTTAGTAAAGTAAATTTTATTCAGGAAAGTACATACATAGTTGATTTACAAACATAATGTTGGATTTATAAATAGAGCTAGTACATACAATACCTAAAGCCACTAGTACGCAAAGCGTTTCGGGCAAGGTGTGTGGGGGGGGGGGGGGGGAACTTAGACTAAAACTTAATAGAAATTGGGATTTGGTATAAATTATGTTGAAAAAAAATAAAAAAAAGGGGGGAACATGGCAGAAATCAGCAATTGTACAAGTTGGTAAACAAACAGCATTGTTTAAAATCTGGTTGAGGGAGGTACAGTCTTTGACATGATTGGGAAGGTCGTTCCACATTCTGGGTCCCCTGAATTGTAGAGCATTTCTAGTTTGGTTAAGTCGCACTCTTGGAATATCAAATAGGTATTTGTTTCTGGTGCGATGCCCACGAGTTCTGTTACAACCTTCTAGGAAGCTTCTAAGTTCAGGATTGACATTGCAGTTCAGAGTTTTAACTATATTGAGTACACATGAGAGGATGTGCAGTGACTTAATATCTAACATATTTAAAGATTTGAGTAAGGGTACCGAGTGCTGTCTGGGGCCAGAGTTAGATATTGTTCCAATAGCAGCTTTGTGTTGAATAATTAGAGGGTGTAAGTGATTTTGTGTAGTAGAACCCCAAGCACAGAGACCATAATTGAGATAAGGATAGATGAGAGAGTAATAGAGAATCACCAGGCCATGGCGAGGTATCTGATCTTAGAAAGAATGCCAACAGTTTTAGAAACTTTTTTTGAAATATTTAGAATGTGTCCCTGGAAATTCGGTTTGTGTTCTATGAGAACACCAAGGAATTTTCCATCTACTTTGTTACAAATTTGGATATTGTTTATCCTGAGATGAATTTAATGTGAGGATTTATTGCCAAACAAAATATAGAAAGTTTTGTCAATGTTGCGAGTGAGTTTGTTGGCAGTTAGCCAGAGATGGACTTTATTTAGTTCAGTATTTACTGTGACATTTAGAGCAAAAAGGTCAGGACTGGAGAAAATGAAGGGTGTGTCCTCAGCAAAAGGAATTGGTTTGAGGTGTTGGGAGGCATTTGGAAGGTCATTAATGTAGATGAGAAAGAGGAGAGGGCCAAGTATGCTGCCCTGAGGAACACCAATGTTGATGGGTAGGGTGGGAGAAACTTAATTATTCACAGAAACATACTGAAGCCTGTCAGTAAGGTAAGATTTGAGGTATTGCAGGGAGTGTCCTCTGACTCCATAATGATGTAATTTAAGAAGAAGGTTTGTAAATCAGTTTACAATCAAAATGTTAGGTCACTTGGCAAACATTTTGATGATATAAATGCACTACTTACAGCACTAGGTACTAAATTATCTTTCATCATTTTAACAGAAACTTGGCTAAGTAATGACTATACCCAACTCTACAATTTAGCTGGTTATAAAGCCATTCATAACTGCAGGCCTAACAAAAAAGGTGGCGGTACAGCAATATATTACAAAGATTCCTTCATTTGCAATAGTGTCATTAGTGATAGAGACGACTATTGTGAATATACCTTTGCCAAGTTCTCCAGTAAATCCCTTAAATCCTCCCTGATAATCGGTGCCATCTATAGATTTCCTAATACCAACATAGCTTTATTCTCTGACAATGTAAGGAATCTTATCATAAATAACAATCTCAACAAAAATCACATTATTCTGGGAGGTGATTTCAATATTGACCTGGGTCTTTAAAACAACCCTCAAGTTGACTATTTCCGTAACAGCATGCACTCCTGTATGCTAATCCCCACAATCACCAAGCCCACCCGAGTCACTCAAGCATCTGCCACTACCCTGGATCACCTATGGACTAATATAACAGCTCCCCTTACATCTGGGGTAATTTATGACAGAACAATTGACCACTATCCTACTTTCCTCATAGCAAACATTGACACATCACCACCAGAAACCAAAAAACTTTCATTCAGGCTACATAGTGAATCAGCTTTAGGCAATCTCTCTAATGCACTCCACAATATTAACTGGGAATCTGAATTTAATAATTCACAGGATATAAATTCATCAACTAACCTCTTTCTCTCCAAAACTCTAAGCCTCTACAACACTCACTGTCCCCTCTTTACCAAACAAGTAACTGATAAAAGAAAAAATAACCCGTGGCTCACAAGTGGCATAATTAAATTAATCAACAAAAAACATGAATACGAAAAGAAATTTAGGAGTGGCCTAGTTTCAATGGAAGTAGTTAAAAGGTACTCGTCAGTGCTTACCAGTATCATAAGAAAAGCAAAACTTTCATATTATGAGACTAGATTCAAAGAAGCAAAAGGCAGCATGAAAAGCACATGGAATACCATCTCTAATATCCTGGGAACTAAACAACACTCCCACAACCAGATAACACTCTCTAAGGATGGCCTTACACTGTCATCTGACTTAGAAATGGCGAATGAATTTAATAGCTTCTTTTCATCGATTGGTGCTAACCTTGCAAGTAAAATCCCACAGACTCAGACACATATCAACACATATCTCTCAGGCAGCTATCCAAACTCTCTTCTCCTCTCACCAGTCAGCCCATCAGATGTTGTGTCCATCATACACTCACTAAAAACCAAAGCTGGGAACATCAGTGAAATCCCATCCATTGTATACAAGAGCGCCTCCCATGACATTGCGCCACCTGTAGCTCTGCTGTTCAACAAATCCCTTGAGTGTCATACCTTCCCTGATATCCTTAAAAAAGCAAGAGTAACGCCAGTTCATAAAGGAGGTAATCCGTCAGACATAAACAACTATAGACCAATATCGAACCTACCCATACTATCAAAAATATTTGAAAAAATTATCTACAAACAGCTCTACTCCTATCTCGTAAAATTCGACATTCTTAGCCCCTGTCAGTTTGGCTTCCGCTCTCAAAAGAGTACCAACGATGCAATTATTAGTCTCCTTGATATAATTTACTTAGCTCTTGACAAAAATGAGTTTCCAATTGGACTCTTCATTGACCTGAGAAAGGCCTTTGATACTGTTAATCACGATTACCTCTTAAGTAAACTCCATCATTATGGAATCCTAGGCCATTCACTGGACTATATCCAATCCTATCTTAGTGATAGACACCAATGTGTAGCCATCAATAATATAATCTCTCCCATTCTACCAATAACTGTTGGAGTGCCACAGGGCAGCATCTTGGGACCTCTTCTTTTTCTTATATACATTAATGATCTGCCTAATGTCTGTAACATTCTGAAACCTATTTTGTTTGCTGATGATACTACCCTCATCTACTCCAACCCCAACCCACATACACTAAATGGTGTTGTTAATAATGAACTAAAAAAAGTCCACTTATGGATGTCAACCAACAAACTAACACTTAACATAGAAAAGACCTACTACATCCTATTCGGAAGCAAATCTACAAATGCAATGCAACTTCAGATTGACAATGTAAACATTAGCAATAAAAATGTTGGAAAGTTTCTTGGCATATTCCTAGACAAGAGACTCAACTTCAGTACCCACATACAACACATAACTAAGAAAGTCTCTAAAACAGTTGGTATACTCTCCAAAATCAGATATTATGTTCCTAACTCTGCTCTCATCTCTCTATATTATGCACTAATCTATCCCTATCTCAACTATGGTATCTGTGCATGGGGTTCAACCACTGCAAACCACCTCAAGTCCATCATCACCCAGCAAAAATCTGCTATCAGAATAATATCAAATTCTGCTTTCAGACAACACACAGCCCCCTTGTTTAACTCCCTAAACATGCTAAACATAATCTCACTCCGCAAATTCTCTTGTGTCAACTACATTTACAAAACCCTGTTCTTAAATGCAAATCCTTGTCTGAAACTCTTCTTGGACAGATGTAATAGGACCCATTATCACCGCACCAGAAATAAATATCTCTTTGATATCCCCAGAGTTAAACTTAATCTGTGTAAACACTCTATGCAAATAAAGGGACCCAGTTTATGGAACTCACTCCCTACTGAATTGAAAAGCTGTCCAACTTTTACATCATTCAAAATCAATACTAAAAAGTACCTAATTTCATCTTCATAGTTTTTCACTTTTTGCCTTAAAATTGCACTGTATCAATTGCTACCCAATCTCCCAACCTTTATGTTCCCAATTTGAACATCTTTACCATTGTGATCATTGCTGTTTTCTCATATGTGCTGCCAATCTGTTGTATGGTGTTTATAAATCTTGTTTATCTGTATCTTTTGCTACCCAGTCTCCCAATCTTTATGTACCCAATCTGAACATCTTTACCATTGTGATCATTGCTGTCTTATATGTGCTGTCAATCTGCTGTATGGTGTCTATTAACCTTGTTTAAATTACTAATCAAGCTGTCAATGTAATCAATCAGAGCTTTAATATAACAATATGCTTTAATATACCTACTTATCTCTCTCATCTCATTTTTCTCTTGTAATGTATCTTTATCATTTATCAATTCTGATTGAAATTACCTACTTAAAATTATCTGCTAGATTAAGGACCTGCCCGAGTTAGTTTAGTTCATTTATTATGCACCCCATACCCATCTTGTGGGCGGTAGTGGAAAGGGTTACAGAGGCACATAATGGGCTCAGGGACTGAACCCCACAATTCATTTAGCTAAGCAAGTTACAATCTTGATGAGCTAGTTACAAAATTCAATATAAGTCATCACATCAACAATGGGTTCGAGATCGACCTCAAGTACAGGTTCTAAATTAAGCAACTGACATATGTGGAGAGCTAGTGTCAAAATTTATATGTTTGTCCTGCACACCGCCCTGCCCGAAACGCTGCACGTACTAGTGGCTTTACAAGAATGTAAATACTGTACTATCCAATGTATTCTCACAAACCCAATGTACCTTCTTGTATATATATAAATATATAAATAAATAAATATATATATATATATATATATATATATATATATATATATATATATATATATATATATATATATATATATATTTGTCAACACCAGACTGGCCGCTTCTGTAACGTCACTGTTAACGGTGACGTCATGACGGCTCGTGTAACGTCACTGTTAACGGTGACGTCATGACGGCTCGTGTAACGTCACTGTTAACGGTGACGTCATGACGGCTCGTGTAACGTCAGTGTTAACCGTGACGTCATGACGGCTTGTGTAACGTCACTGTTAATGGTGACGCCATGACGGCTCGTGTAACGTCACTGTTAACGGTGACGTCATGACGGCTTGTGTAACGTCACTGTTAACAGTGACGTCATGGCCGCTTGTGTAACGTCACTGTTAACGGTGACGGTTTGTACTCACCTAGTTGTGCTTGCGGGGGTTGAGCTCTGGCTCTTTGGTCCCGCCTCTCAACCGTCAATCAACAGGTGTACAGGTTCCTGAGCCTATCGGGCTCTATCATATTTACACCTGAAACTGTGTATGGAGTCAGCCTCCACCACATCACTTCCTAATGCATTCCATTTGTCAACCACTCTGACACTAAAAAAGTTCTTTCTAATATCTCTGTGGCTCATTTGGGCACTCAGTTTCCACCTGTGTCCCCTAGTGTGTGTGCCCCTTGTGTTAAATAGCCTGTCTTTATCAACCCTGTCGATTCCCTTGAGAATCTTGAATGTGGTGATCATGTCCCCCCTAACTCTTCTGTCTTCCAACGAAGTAAGGTTTAATTCCCGTAGTCTCTCCTCGTAGCTCATACCTCTCAGCTCGGGTACTAGTCTGGTGGCAAACCTTTGAACCTTTTCCAGTTTAGTCTTATGCTTGACTAGATATGGACTCCACGCTGGAGCCGCATACTCCAGGATTGGTCTGACATATGTGGTATATAATGTTCTAAAAGATTCCTTACACAAGTTTCTAAAGGCCGTTCTTATGTTAGCCAACCTGGCATATGCTGCTGTTGTTATCCTCTTGATATGAGCTTCAGGGGACAGGTCTGGCGTGATATTAACACCCAGGTCTTTCTCTCTCTCTGACTCTTGAAGTGTTTCATCTCCCAAATGATACCTTGTATCTGGTGTCCTGCTTCCTACCCCTATCTTCATTACATTACATTTGTAATCAACAAAAACAAATCAACTAATAATCAACAAAAATCTCAACAAAAATCACATCATTCTGGGAGGAGACTTCAATATTGACCTGGGTCAACAAAATTGCTCTCAAGTTGACTATTTCCGTAACAGCATGCACTCCTGTATGCTAATCCCCACAATCACCAAGCCCACCCGAGTCACTCAAACATCTGCCACTACCCTGGATCACCTATGGACTAATATAACAGCTCCCCTTACATCTGGGGTAATTTATGACAGAACAACTGACCACTATCCTACTTTCCTCATAGCAAACATTGACACATCACCACCAGAAACCAAAAAACTTTCATTCAGGCTACATAGTGAATCAGCTTTAGGCAATCTCTCTAATGCACTCCACAATATTAACTGGGAATCTGAATTTAATAATTCACAGGATATAAATTCATCAACTAACCTCTTTCTTTCCAAAACTCTAAGCCTCTACAACACTCACTGTCCCCTCCTTACCAAACAAGTAACTGATAAAAGAAAAAATAACCGGTGGCTCACAAGTGGCATAATTAAATCAATCAACAAAAAACATGAATACGAAAAGAAATTTAGGAGTGGCCTAGTTTCAATGGAAGTAGTTACAAGGTACTCATCAGTGCTTACCAGTATCATAAGAAAAACAAAACTTTCATATTATGAGACTAGATTCAAAGAAGCAAAAGGCAACATGAAAAGCACATGGAACACCATCTCTAACATCCTGGGAACTAAATAACACTCCCACAACCAGATAACACTCTCTTAGGATGGCCTTACACTGTCATCTGTCTTAGAAATGGCGAATGAATTTAAAAGCTTCTTTTCATCGACTGGTGCTAACCTTGCCAGTAAAATCCCACAGACTCAGGCACATATCAACACATATCTCTCAGGCAGCTATCCAAACTCTCTTCTCCTCTCACCAGTCAGCCCGTCAGATGTTGTGTCCATCATACACTCACTAAAAACCAAAGCTGGGAACATCAGTGAAATCCCATCCATTGTATACAAGAGCGCCTCCCATGCCCTTGCGCCACCTGTAGCTCTGCTGTTCAACAAATCCCTTGAGTGTCATACCTTCCCTGATATCCTTAAAAAAGGAAGAGTAACGCCAGTTCATAAAGGAGGTAATCCGTCAGACATAAACAACTACAGACCAATATCGAACCTACCCATACTATCTAAAATATTTGAAAAAATTATCTACAAACAGCTCTACTCCTATCTCGTAAAATTTGACATTCTTAGCCCCTGTCAGTTTGGATTCCGCTCTCAAAAGAGTACCAACGATGCAATTATTAGTCTCCTTGATATAATTTACTCAGCTCTTGACAAAAATAAGTTTCCAATTGGACTCTTCATTGACCTGAGAAAGGCCTTTGATACAGTTAATCACGATTACCTCTTAAGTAAACTCCATCATTATGGAATCCGAGGCCATGCACTGGACTATATCCAATCCTATCTTAGTGATAGACACCAATGTGAAGCCATCAATTATATAATCTCTCCCATTCTACCAATAACTGTTGGAGTGCCACAGGGCAGCATCTTGGGACCTCTTCTTTTTCTTATATACATTAATGATCTGCCTAATGTCTGTAACATTCTGAAACCTATTTTGTTTGCTGATGATACTACCCTCAACTACTCCAACCCCAACCCACATACACTAAATGGTGTTGTTAATAATGAACTAAAAAAAGTCCACTTATGGATGTCAACCAACAAACTAACACTTAACATAGAAAAGACCTACTACATCCTATTCGGAAGCAAATCTACAAATGCAATGCAACTTCAGATTGACAATGTAAACATTAGCAATAAAAATGATGGAAAGTTTCTTGGCATATTCCTAGACAAGAGACTCAACTTCAGTACCCACATACAACACATAACTAAGAAAGTCTCTAAAACAGTTGGTATACTCTCCAAAATCAGATATTATGTTCCTAACTCTGCTCTCATCTCTCTATATTATGCACTAATCTATCCCTATCTCAACTATGGTATCTGTGCATGGGGTTCAACCACTGCAAACCACCTCAAGTCCATCATCACCCAGCAAAAATCTGCTATCAGAATAATATCAAATTCTGCTTTCAGACAACACACAGCCCCCTTGTTTAACTCCCTAAACATGCTAAACATAATCTCACTCCACAAATTCTCTTGTGTCAACTACATTTACAAAACCCTGTTCTTAAATGCAAATCCTTGTCTGAAACTCTTCTTGGACAGATGTAATAGGACCCATTATCACCACACCAGAAATAAATATCTCTTTGATATCCCCAGAGTTAAACTTAATCTGTGTAAACACTCTATGCAAATAAAGGGACCCAGTTTATGGAACTCTCTCCCAACTGAATTGAAAAGCTGTCCAACTTTTACATCATTCAAAATCAATACTAAAAAGTACCTAATTTCATCTTCATAGTTTTTCACTTTTTGCCTTAAAATTGCACTGTATCAATTGCTACCCAATCTCCCAACCTTTATGTTCCCAATTTGAACATCTTTACCATTGTGATCATTGCTGTCTTCTTATATGTGCTGCCAATTTTTCTTATACGTGCTTATATGTGTATGGTGTTTATAAATTTAGTTTATCTGTATCTTTTGCTACCCAGTCTCCCAATCTTTATGTACCCAATCTGAACATCTTTACCATTGTGATCATTGCTGTCAATCTGTTGTATGGTGTCTATTAACCTTGTTTAAATTACTAATCAAGCTGTCAATGTAATCAATCAGAGCTTTAATATAACAATGTGTTTTAATATATCTACTTATCTCTCTCATCTCATTTTTCTCTTGTAATGTATCTTTATCATTTATCAATTCTGATTGAAATTACCTACTTAAAATTATCTGCTAGATTAAGGACCTGCCCGAAACGCTGTGCGTACTAGTGGCTTTACAAGAATGTAAATACTGTACTATCCAATGTATTCTCACAAACCCAATGTACCTTCTTGTATATATATAAATAAATAAATAAATAAATAAATAAATAAATAAATAAATAAATAAATAATGTAATGTAACATCTTTTCTTCAAACAACTCTTAGCCTTTATAACACCCACTGTCCTATGCTTACAAAACAAGTCACAAACAAAAGGCTTAACAATCCTTGGCTTACAAAGGGAATACTTAAATCCATTAACAAAAAACACGATCTTGAGAAAAAGTATAGGTTAGGAACCGTCTCCAAAGAATTCTCAAAGAATTACTCGTTATTGGTATCTAAAATAATTAGACGAGCCAAAACTAAATACTATGAAGATAAATTTACCCAAATAAAGAGCAACATTAAAAAAACTTGGAGCACAATTTCACAAATATTGGGATCAAAAAAGATTTTAAATAACAAACCAACACTCCTGTCCAATAACATTGGTCAGCTTTCAGCCTCTGATTCTGCTACTGAGTTCAATTGGTTCTTCTCTTCCATTGGGTCATCCCTTGCAAATGATATTCCATCTTCCAGTCCTGATGTTAAGGACTATCTTACAGGTAACTATCCAGTCTGTGTACCTAAAGCCTACTAATTCCACTGATGTCAATGAGATAATGCTTTCCCTTAAAACCAAGTCTAGTGCCCTCGAGGAGATACCAACTTTAGTTTACAAAAAAGCCTCCAGATCTTTAGCCCCTGCTATTGCATTGCTCTTCAACAAGTCACTTGAACTCCAAACCTTTCCAGACATTCTAAAAAAAGCAAGAGTAACTCCCCGTCAACAAATGTGGTGATCTCACAGATGTTAACAACTACAGACCTATATCAATCCTGCCTAACTTGTCAAAAATATTTGAAAAACTAATCTACAAGCAGCTTTACTCTTTTCTAGCAAAACACAATGTACTTAGCTCTTGTCAGTATGGCTTCAGACCCAAAAAAAGCACTAACGATGCACTTATTAGTATGATTAACTTGATTCACGCAGCTCTTGATAAAAAGGAGTTCCCTGTTGGGTTATTTGTGGACCTGCGTAAGGCTTTTGACACTGTCAACCACCAAAACCTTCTTCTTAAATTACATCATTATGGAGTCAGAGGACACTCCCTGCAATACCTCAAATCTTATCTTACTTACAGGCTCCAGTATGTATTATTATTCTGTGAATATTTTTTATTCTGTGAATAATAATTGTATTATTCACAGTATTATTCTGTGAATAATACTGTGAATTTCTCCCACCCTACCCATCAACATTGGTGTTCCTCAGGGCAGCATACTTGGCCCTCTTCTCTTTCTCAGCTACATTAATGACCTTCCAAATGCCTCCCAACACCTCAAACCAATTCTATTTGCTGACGACACAACCTTCATTTACTCCAGCCCTGACCCCCTTGCTCTAAATGCCACAGTAAATACTGAGCTAAAGAAAGTCCATCTTTGGCTAACTGCCAACAAACTCACCCTTAACATTGACAAAACGTTCTATATTCTGTTTGGCAATAAATCCTCTAATCAAATAAATCTCAAAATAAACAATACCCAAATTTGTAACAAATTAGATGGAAAATTCTTTGGCGTTCTCATTGACCACAAGCTGAATTTCCAGGGACACATTCTAAATATATCAAAAAAAGTTTCAAAAACTGTTGGCATTCTTTCTAAGATCAGATATTATGTACCCCGCCCTGCCCTGGTGACTCTCTATTACTCCCTCATCTATCCATATCTCAACTATGGTATTTGTGCTTGGGGGTCTACTACCCAAAATTATTTACGTCCTCTAATTACTCAACACAAAGCTGCTATTAGGACAATATCCAACTCTAGCCCCAGACATCACTCTCTACCCCTACTCAAATCTCTGAATATGTTAGATATTAAGTCACTGCACATTCTCTCATGTGTATTATACATATATAAAACGCTGAACTGTAATGCCAATCCTGACCTCAAAAGCTTCATTGAAGGTTGTAACAGAACCCATGAGCACCACACCAGAAATAAATACAGTTTTGATATTCCTAGAGTACGACTTAATCAAACTAGAAATGCTCTTCAAATCAAGGGACCCAGAATGTGGAATGACCTTCCCAAGCATGTTAAAGACTGTACCTCTCTCAACCAGTTTAAGATAAAAACGAAGCACTACCTAATAAATTCCCTGTAACCTACCTTACCCCGCTGTTGTCAACCCATGTCTGTTTTCTTTCAAAACAACGCTGTTTGAATGTAATTGTCTGTAATAATTTGTAATTGTATTTGTGCTGCTTTTTCAGCCATGTTCCCCCCCCCCCCCTCTTTTACCTCAATTTTTATTTGTTCTCGACACATTTTATTCTTTATACCCATTAGTATTAAGCTATAGTCATTAATGTTTTTCCTGCCCGAAACGATTTGCGTAATAGTGGCTTTAGGCATTGTATGTACTAGCTCTATCTATTAATCCAACAAATTTTGTAAAATCTCTTGTATGTATGTACCTTACCTAAAAAAACATTTATTTATTTATTTATTATTTATTTATTTGCTTGGGTTAAACTCTAACAGCCATTTGTTCGACCATTCCTGCAGCTTGTCCGGGTCTTCTTGAAGCCTCAAGCTGTCCTCCTCTGTCTTAATCCTTCTCATAATTTTGTGTTACGTCACTGTTAACGGTGACGTCATGGCGGCTTGTGTAACGTCACTGTTAACAGTGACGTCATGGCGGCTCGTGTAACGTCACTGTTAACGGTGACGTCATGGCGGCTTGTGTAACGTCACTGTTAACAGTGACGTCATGGCGGCTTGTGTAACATCACTGTTAACGGTGACGTCATGGCCGCTTGTGTAGCGTCACTGTTAACGGTGACGGCTCGTGTAACGTCACTGTTAACGGTGACGTCATGGCGGCTTGTGTAACGTCACTGTTAACGGTGACGTCATGACGGCTCGTGTAACGTCACTGTTAACGGTGACGTCATGACGGCTTGTGTAACGTCCCCCCCTTCGGACACTGTGGACACTGAATCTCTTCCCACACTCTGGACACTGATGAGGTTTATCACCTAAATGCACTAACATGTAAGTTTTCACATATGAAGCACCGGTGAATACCTTCTGACACTGTGGACACTGGTGAGTCTTCATCTTCTTTATGACAGGTGCAGTTTGTGTGAAGGTTTTCTCCCCCGGATGTTGGGAGAAGCGTCAAGGCTTGAGTGTTGTTTCTTAGAGTTAGACTTGATGTGAGCACTTGGTGGTCAATGGTGGTGCTTCTTCTTTATGATAGGTGCAGTTTGTGTCAAGGTTTTCCCTTAATGCTCGTGCTGGACCTCACCGGCGGGTGCTGCTAAAATGGCGGCGGTTGTTTACCCTCTCATCACCTAAGCGTTCCAATGTTTTTGTCTGGTTCCACATAACATTTTTCCTACTTCTTATTTTTGTTTATAAGTGATCATTTACAATTAACACTTGTATTTTTATTTTTGTTTTTCAATCAAAGAATGTACTTGAAATGGTTTCTTTAAACATAAAGCCACACGATTATACTTTTTGAAGGAAATAGCTCTCCCACAGTGGATGCACTACATGCGCAGAGTTGACCAACAAGTTTTTCATATTCACTTTTATTTATTTATTTATTTACATATATACAAGAAGGTACATTGGGTTTGTGAGAATACATTGGATAGTACAGTATTTACATTCTTGTAAAGCCACTAGTACGCACAGCGTTTCGGGCAGGTCCTTAATCTAGCAGATAATTTTAAGTAGGTAATTTCTATCAGAACTGATAAATGATAAAGATACATTGCAAGAGAAAAATTAGATGAGAGAGCTTAGTAAGTATATTAAAGCACATTGTTATATTAAAGCTCTGATTGATTACATTGACAGCTTGATTAGTAATTTAAACAAGATTAATAGACACCATACAGCAGATTGACAGCACATATAAGACAGCAATGATCACAATGGTGAAGATGTTCAGATTGAGTACATAAAGATTGGGAGACTGCAGGGTAGCAAAAGATACAGATAAACAAGATTTATAAACACCATTCAGCAGATTGGCAGCACATATAAGAAGACAGCAATGATCACAATGGTAAAGATGTTCAAATTGGGAACATAAAGGTTGGGAGATTGGGTAACAATAGATACAGTGCAATTTTAAGGCAAAAAGTGAAAACTATGAGGATGAAATTAGGTACTTTTTAGTATTGATTTTGAATGATGTAAAAGTTGGACAGCTTTTCAATTCAGTAGGGAGTGAGTTCCATAAACTGGGTCCCTTTATTTGCATAGTGTTTACACAGATTAAGTTTAACTCTGGGGATATCAGAGATATTTATTTCTGGTGCGGTGATAATGGGTCCTATTACATCTGTCCAGGAAGAGTTTCAGACAAGGATTTGCATTTAAGAACAGGGTTTTGTAAATGTAGTTGACACAAGAGAATTTATGGAGTGAGATTATGTTTAGCATGTTTAGGGAGTTAAACAAGGGGGCTGTGTGTTGTCTGAAAGCAGAATTTGATATTATTCTGATAGCAGATTTTTGCTGGGTGATGATGGACTTGAGGTGGTTTGCAGTGGTTGAACCCCATGCACAGATACCATAGTTGAGATAGGGATAGATTAGTGCATAATATAGAGAGATGAGAGCAGAGTTAGGTACATAATATCTGATTTTGGAGAGTATACCAACTGTTGTTATGACTTTCTTAGTTATGTGTTGTATGTTGGTACTGAAATTGAGTCTCTTGTCTAGGAATAGGCCAAGAAACTTTCCATCATTTTTATTGCTAATGTTTACATTATCTATCTGAAGCTGAATTGCATTTGTAGATTTGCTTCCAAATAAGATGTATAGTAGGTCTTTTCTATGTTAAGTGTTAGTTTGTTGGTTGACATCCATAAGTGGACTTTTTTTAGTTCATTATTAACAACATCATTTAGTGTATGTGGGTTGGGGTTAGAGTAGATGAGGGTAGTATCATCAGTAAACAAAACAGGTTTCAGAATGTTAGAGACATTAGGCAGATCATTGATGTATATAAGAAATAGGAGAGGTCCCAAGATGCTGCCCTGTGGCACTCCAACGGTTATTGGTAGAGTGGGAGAGGATATATATTATTGATGGTTACACATTGGTGTCTATCACTATGATAGGATTAATGGATATAGTCCAGTGCATGGCCTCGGATTCCATAATGATGAAGTTTACGTAAGAGGTAGTTGTGATTAACAGTGTCAAAGGCCTTTCTCAGGTCAATGAAAAGTCCAATCGGAAACTAATTTTTGTCAATGGCTGAGTAAATTATATCAAGGAGACTAATAATTGCATCGTTGGTACTCTTTTGGGAGCGGAAGCCAAGCTGACAGGGGCTAAGAATGTCGAATTTTACGAGATAGGAGTAGAGCTGTTTGTAGATAATTTTTTCAAATATTTTTGATAGTATGGGTAGGTTCGATATTGGTCTGTAGTTGTTTATGTCTGACGGATTACCTCCTTTATGAACTGGCGTTACTCTTGCGTTTTTAAGGGTATCAGGGAAGGTATGACACTCAAGGGATTTGTTGAACAGCAGAGCTATAGGTGGCGCAAGGGCTTGGGAGGCGCTCTTGTATACAATGGATGGGATTTCACTGATGTTCCCAGCTTTGGTTTGTAGTGTGTGTATGATGGACACAACATCTGTCGGACTGACTGGTGAAAGGAGAAGAGAGTTTGGATAGCTGCCTGAGAGATATATGTGTTGATATATGTCTGAGTCTGTGGGATTTTACTGGCAAGGTTAGCACCTACCGATGAAAAGAAGCTATTAAATTCATTTGCCATTTCTAAGTCAGTTGACGGTGTAAAGCCATCCTTAGAGAGTGTTATCTGGTTGTGGGAGTGTTGTTTATTTCCTAGGATAATAGATATGTCATGGTATTCCATTTGCTTTTCATGTTGCCTTTTGCTTCTAACTCTATTGTCATTACCTATCCTCTAAACCTTACATTTGTCAGAATTAAACGGCTCTGCCAATCTTTTGACCATATTTCAGTACCCAATTTAGATCGTTCGATAGATCAATTTAGACCCCCTTGTATCATGAATCATCATACATGATGATATAATGATACACACTACTGGGTATATGCTGATGATATAATGATACACACTACTTGTTATGCTAACATGCAGAACACTCTTAACTCTGTATTAGTCTTATGTCAGGACTTAGGTTTAGTCATATCTCAGCAGAGGAAACAAAGATACTAAACGGGTGTTCACCCAGGCAGGGAGGAGCTGTTCGCAAGATGTAACTGTATGATGGCTCCCAGCTTGACTATGTTAACAGATTCAAATACCTTGGCCTTGTATTGTCCTGTTGTATTCAGACTCTGTCGTCAGTATAATGAGAGGCTCCATAAGCCCTCTTGGAGATGTTGCAGGTTATCACTCAGGCTATGGTGCCAATGTCACAATTGTCAAAATGATGTACCTTGCATACATCAGATCTTTAGTGGATTATGCTGCACCTCTGCTTGCCTTGATGACTGAAAGAAAGCTTAAAGGGCTTGAAAACTTGCAGAACGAAGCCTTGAAGATAATCCTTGGATGCCCCTAGTACCACAAAGATACTTAACATGAGGAAGGAACTTAATATTAACTTAATAATAGAATATGAGTGCATATTCTACTGCATTACTATTTGTAATGATCCTCATATTGTGCTTCAGTAATCCAATGTATAACCCTGAGATGTTTTCCTAATTGTACTTAGGATTCCTTGTTCATTATTGTGTATTGTTCTGATCTGCTTTTGTGTCGAAAATTCTTGTATCGTACCTGTAAACAATTTTTTGACAATTTTACTGTAATTATCCTACTTAAAATCATCTGTACTTGTAAAGTAAAGCTGTAATGTACCTGTTAAACACTTTTTATCAATTTTACACCTAATTATTTCTCTAAAACTTTGTTTGTTTAAGAATTTGCTCAAAGATTAGTTTAAGGACTTGCCCGAAACGCTATATGCAAGCTAGTGGTTTTACAAGATTATAATTCTAACTTAAGCTCTATGTTGTCTCTTAACCCCCAATGTTCGTTCTTGTATATATATAAATAAATAAAATAAATAAATAACGAGGGATCGAGGCATTAATGCGCAGTACGTGCTTCCCTCACCTGTGACGTCACAGCGCCATCTGACGACAGCATAAACACAGGCGGCCATTTTATGTTCCACCAAGATTGAAAAAAAAAAATTTATTTTGCCTCGAGGGGCGAGTTTATTGGGCAGCGCCCAATGTGTTCGCAATAGAATGTTCTACAAGAACATATGTATAAAATAAGTGACATAGAGATTATTGATGTGTACTCACCTAATTGTACTCACCTAATTGTGCTTGCGGGGGTTGAGCTCTGGCTCTTTGGTCCCGCCTCTCAACCGTCAATCAACTGGTGTACAGATTCCTGAGCCTATTGGGCTCTATCATATCTACATTTGAAACTGTGAATGGAGTCAGCCTCCACCACATCACTTCCTAATGCATTCCATTTGCTAACTACTCTGACACTGAAAAAGTTTGTAATGTATGTGTGTATTTGTGTGAGTGATTATAAATATGTATGTGTATGTATATATGTATACGTATATATATATATATATATATATATATATATATATATATATATATATATATATATATATATATATATATATATGTATATATATATATATATATATATATATATATATATATATATATATATATATATATATATATATATATATATATATATATGTACATGTATGTATAAGAGTGTGTACATGTATATATAACATTAATAATTTTGTAACTAGCGTCAAAAATTGTTATTTGCTTAGCTAAACAAACTAGAGAGTTCAGTTCCTGAACCCATTATGTGCCTCTGTAATCCTTTACACCACCGCCCACGGGATGGGTATCGGGTGCATAATAAAGAAAGAAATTGAAATAATAGGGGTATGAAATGTATCAACATAAAACATTAATGTTAGTGGCCATCAGGTAAAATCAGGTTATTATTTGTAAAGAATTTAAATGAGTTAAACTAAATACGAACTTAATAAATTTTGCTAACGCAAAAATATATTCCCGAGGTATTGTAATTGCAAATAAATATTTAATACAATTATTTGTAACATTTTTTTTATTTTAGATTTTCGTATTGCTTGATAATATATAATAGCGCTTAGATAATGCTAGAGCTGGACATTCTTTAGGCTCGTTGCATGTTGTGGTAGTCGCCGCCATTTTAAAACCGTATCCTGTTCAGCTCGGTCCGTCTAATTACCACAAGCTAACACAAGCTATACAAGCATCAGAAAGCTTCCTGGCAATACGTTAGTAATGAATAAATATGATATATTTACAATACAATACAATACAATTTTATTTAGGTAAGGTACATACATACAAAATTTTTTTACAAGGATTGTTTAACTTATAGGTATAGCTAGTACATACAATGCCTAAAGCCACTATTACGCAAAGCGTTTCGGGCATGATAAACTTAAATGACAAGCTTAATACTAATTGAACATAATGAGTAGAATGAAAACAAGAAATGAAAACATAGATGAAAAAGCAGCACAAATACAATTATGTCGACAAACAGCGCTCTTTAAAGAAAAAAACAGACATTGGTTGACAATAGAAGGGTAAGGTAGGTTACAGGGAATTTATTAGGTATAGCTTCGCTTTTAACTTAAACTGGTTGAGAGAGGTATAGTCTTTAACATGGTTGGGAAGGTCATTCCACATTCTGGGCCCCTTGATTTGTAGAGCATTTCTAGTTTGATTAAGTCGTACTCTAGGAATATCAAAACTGTATTTATTTCTAGTGTGATGCTCATGGGTTCTGATACAACCTTCTATGAAGCTTTTGAGATCAGGATTGGCATTATAGTTTAGCGTTTTATATATGTATAATACACATGAGAGAATGTGCAGTGACTTAATGTCTAACATATTCAGAGATTTAAGTAGGGGTACCGAGTGATGTCTGGGGCCAGAATTGGATATTGTACTAATAGCAGCTTTGTGTTGAGTAATTAGAGGACGTAAGTGATTTTGGGTAGTAGAGCCCCAAGCACAAATACCATAGTTGAGATATGGATAGATAAGGGAGTAATAGAGAGTCACCAGGGCAGGGCGTGGTACATAATATCTGATCTTAGAAAGAATGCCCACAGTTTTTGAAACTTTTTTTTATATGTTTAGAATGTGTCCCTGGAAATTAAGCTTGTGGTCAATGAGAATGCCAAGGAATTTGCCATCTAATTTGTTACAAATTTGGGTATTGTTTATTTTGAGATTTATTTGATTAGAGGATTTATTGCCAAACAGAATATAAAAGGTTTTGTCAATGTTAAGGGTGAGTTTGTTGGCAGTTAGCCACAGATGGACTTTATTTAGCTCAGTATTTACTGTGGCATTTAGAGCAAGGGGATCAGGACTGGAGTAAATGAAGGTTGTGTCGTCAGCAAATAGAATTGGTTTGAGGTGTTGGGAGGCATTTGGAAGGTCATTAATGTAGATGAGAAAGAGGAGAGGGCCAAGTATGCTGCCCTGGGGAACACCAATGTTGATGGGTAGGGTGGGAGAAATTGTGTTATTCACAGAAACATATTGGAGCCTGTCAGTAAGGTAGGATTTGAGGTATTGTAGGGAGTGTCCTCTGACTCCATAATGATGTAATTTAAGAAGAAGGTTTTGGTGGTTGACAGTGTCAAAAGCTTTACGCAGGTCCACAAACAACCCAACAGAGAACTCATTTTTATCAAGAGCTGTATGAATCGAGTTAAGCATACTAATAAGTGTATCGTTAATGCTTTTTTTGGGTCTGAAGCCATATTGGCAAGGGCTAAGTATATTGAGTTTGGCTAGATATGAGTAAAGCTGCTTATAGATTAGTTTTTCAAAAATTTTTGACAAGTTTGGCAGGATAGATATAGGTCTGTAGTTGTTAACATCTGTGAGATTACCACATTTGTGGACAGGCGTTACTCTCGCTTTTTTTAGCATATCTGGGAAGGTTTGGAGTTCAAGTGACTTGTTGAAGAGCAAAACAATAGCAGGGGCTAAAGATCTGGAGGCTTTTTTGTAAATTAAAGTTGGTATCTCCTCAAGGGCACCAGACTTGGTTTTAAGGGAAAGGATTATCTCATTGACGTCAGTGGAATTAATAGGCTTTAGGTACAGAGACTGTGGATAGTTACCTGAAAGATAGTCATTAATGTCTGTACTGGAAGATGGAATATCATTTGCAAGGGATGAACCAATGGAAGAGAAGAACCTATTGAACTCAGTAGCAGAATCAGAGGCTGAAAGCTGACCATCGTTATTAGACAGGAGAGTCGGTTTGTTATTTAAAGACTTCTTTGATCCCAATATTTGAGAAATTGTTCTCCAAGTTTGTTTAATGTTAAATTTACTCATTATAATGTTGGTGCTGAACGTACAACACGAAAAAACATAATTTTAATCTGAAAAAGTATCTTTTTATAAAGAAATTAGACGAAAATAAAAAGCTGGTGACGCCAAATCAAGTCGACGATCCAAGCGTCAATGTTGTGGAGCGACTTATCCAAGACAGATTGTTGCCTGGAGAGTGTTTGCTGGCATATCAGCCTCTTGTACACACGTCGCACTTCTCTGCTCAAATTGTCACAAATTGAAATAATGGTATAAACTCTAATAATGCATAGTTACAATAATATTTAGCATAAATAGCCAGAAAATATTGAAATTGTATTGAAAAATAGGTATCTGGAAGTGAAATTAACTCCTTGGGACAATAGTTTTGTTATATAGATGCTGATGATTATTCGCTGGTATGCGTTCGCTACTTGAACTACTATGCACTTACGTATCCAGAGATTAGTTCAGAGTAAAACCATGTTTTTCCAAATTCTACATTACATACCATCATTATAATAGATAAATATGACGTATTTCTTCATTACTTATATAATGCAAGGAAATTTTGGGGTATGATTAGGTAGCTATGGGTGGCTTTTGGGTAAATACATGGACTCGCTCTGGGTGTGTATGTAGATGTTACGGCCCTCTCGGGACGCAACGGGGTTCTTACTCTGATGTAGTTAGAGGAAGATATATATCCGGCCCCAAGCCAGTAGAGGCTATCAAGGGATGCGATCCGTGACGCAAGTAACTTAAAGGGAGTAGGGAAAGAAAGGTAAGAACTTAATATAATAATGTTCACCATCACCGATTTAATATATATAATAAAAGAGTACACAAGGGGGAGGGGTATTAACACTTTACAAGGGGGGCGTGCACAATCTAGTCTTCTGCTGAAGACTCTTGATCAAGAAGCTAGGTGCTGAGTCCGCGGTGCTTTCTTCGTGGCCTCAAGACGTGTCCTCTGAGAACCCCGAGCCTACCCTGGCCACAGGTCAGCCACAACACAGGTCCACTGGGGGCACCGTCGTGGAGGCCGTCAACCACACGTCCAGCAGGTCTGCTGGCAGGTACTGAGCCACCAAGGCTGGTACGGCCACTCCACGAACGATCAAAGGGGTACGCCCTAGACAGGAGTCTCGTGTGATATCACCAATCACCCTCCTGTCCTCAATACCCCAGTGGATTATCGTCTCCAACCGTCGGTCCCGGGTAAATCCTTCCACTGCCACTCCACTGGCAGGCTTAACACTCCACAGTGTTCTTCCGGGGGGACGACGTCACGACAGCTGCAGCAAACTTCACTGTATGGAGACTGGCTGCCTCGGGTAGACTGACTACACCTTCAACACAGTGGTCCCAGGTCGGCTCTGTAAGCAGACACGTCATCAATAACTGGGACACTAATACACCACACTCACAGGCTCAGATACAAACGCCCGACATATCCACTCTATAGATGGCGCTGTCGTTGGAGCACCACCTCACCAGAGGTCAGGAGCGGCGGTGTTGAGCGCTGAACCAGACTGGAAACTGGTCCTCGAGGCCAGTACACGCTGTCCTCACTAGGTGTCGTCGATCGTTTGGCGGGGGTTTCTGGAGCTGACCCACAGATGGCGTGTTTGTCACTGCTCCAGGCTCGGACGCTGGATCCGGATTCGTAACACCTCCCCACCAAAAAGAATTTGGTTTGGGGTTCTATAAAAAGAAACACAAACCAAATTAGTACGACGACACAACTCCAAATGGACACACATGCTTTATAATCTGGGATGTCGAGGCTGTCACGTCTACAGAACTGTACTGAGGAACCCTGGCACAAAGGGAACTTGTAGATAGAAGGCAATGATCTGCCTGATATAATCGTCCACATCTCCACTGCGATGTCAAGCAGGGGCATCATCTCACCTCTCTCGAGTACGGATTGGTTTCGACACGATCTGGGGTGACTCGACACTTCCCTATGTCGTGGCACTGATGATGGCTGAACACAGACGGCATTTCTGGTACCGATCCGGTAGTCCTTCAGGGAGACGGGAACCTGGAATACAGGGGTCTGATAATTCAGAGTGATAGCGACAGTGGGCAAGGCAGTACTTACTACATACTCTTCTACTAGGCCCGCACCTAGTTCCAACAGGGCTGCTTGCTCACCGAAGATGGCATTCGCTCTGCCCCCGTCAGGTCGACCAACGTTCCGTATAACGCTGTGTTGAGGCTCAGCAGTCACGCGGGGGGTGTCAACCTGTCGGAAACAGTCACTCATATTATCACATATCGTACCTCCTGTATCATCTATTACCTCCCAGGTCCCTTCTTCAACTGCAACACTTGCAGTACAACTCTCCAATCCCTGGGACCTCTTCGCGATGTTCCTGGGAGCCATCATTCGTCGGGTCGTCCACCGGTCCTCACTGAGAGCACAAACGAGAACACATACGAGAACCAAACAAAGTATCGCTAAGAAACACGAGGCCAATTGAGGGATAAGCTTCCCGAGCCAGTCATGTCCATAGCCGGCCACATCCACACGCCTGGCTTGGACCGAAGAGGGCACTAGACCTTTTGGACACACCGCACCTACCTCTGACGTCTGGGGAATCTCTGGCTGGTTCACTACATGCTGTAACTTGCCATACCGCAAGCACACATCCGCCTTCGCTCCAGACTCGTTGGTATCCGTGGGTGCCCGCACACAAGGCCTCTCTTCTTGCTCAGGTACCTCTGCCATCGTAACCTCATGTTCCTCGTCGAGAGAATCAGGAGACACTGCTAAATAACTGTCGATCTGCGGGTGAGAGGACAAATTAAATATGTTTACATCCGGGTCTGTCTTTACCTGGACAGTACCATTGCCTGTTACCTCAGACCGTGCTGTTCCGGTAGACTCGTCCGCAACCTTGGGAAGATTGATGCTCCAATCTGTCACCAAGTCGTTGGCTAGTACCACGTCAATCCCAGCCACAGGGAGGGTATCGACTACTGCCAACTCACTTGTGCCGCTGAAATAAGGCGAGTCAAGATGTACTGGCACTAAGGGGGCGATATACTGCGTACAAGGACAACCTGTCGTCTCCCGTCCACACTTACTCCCTCGGGTAACGAGCTCTTCACGATCAGGGACTGGGCTGCTCCACTATCTCTGAGCACTACAACTGATCTACCAGTATGATCACTCGTTACATACCCGCATGAAGTGTGAGGGGCAAACAAACTTGGTCTTTCCTGCGTCATCGTAGACTGGTTTCCTGCTGGTGGTGTAACACAGCTCATCAACATCACCTCCCTTTGTGCGCTGCCACCTCTTCTGCCTCGGCACCTAGCAGCTATGTGTCCCTTCTGCCCACAAGTCCAGCACACCATGTTCCTCCTCGGACTACGGTGTTTCGGACTACTAGGACTTGTTCTTCGAGGGCTACCTGGGGGCGTCTTCTTAGCACTTTGTGGGACGGGTCTTTCTTCTTCGTCGTGAGGTCTGTCAAACCGGCGCTGGTAATTCCTCGGGACGTACTTAGCAGACGGCCTATGAGTCAGGATATACTCTTCAGCCATGGTGGCTGCTGCACTCAAGGTCTCCACCTGCTGCTCTTCTAAGTATGTCTTGAGGTCTCCAGACAAACAATCCTTGAAGTCTTCGAGCAGAATCAGCTGTTCGAGGTCTTCCCTGGTCTCCACCTTCCGAGAGGCACACCATTCTTGAAAAAGTCGCTCCTTGATCGTGGCGAACTCTGTGAAAGTGTGCTCTGAGGTCTTCTTCAGGTTTCTGAACTTTTGCCTATACGCCTCAGGTACCAATTGGTACGCCATGAGCACAACCTTCTTCACCTTGTCATAATCGCTGGAGTCGTCAAGGGATAACGTAGAGTAGGCGATTTGGGCCTTCCCAGTCAAGACTGACTGTATCATGATGGCCCAATTCTCCCTTGGCCACTCCAAAGAGGCAGCGACTTTCTCGAAGGCTGCAAAGAATTTTGACACTTCCTTCTCATGGAATTTGGGGACCATTTTGATGTTGCGTACCGGATCGAAGCTACTGGTGTCCGTTGTTTGCCTCCGACCTCCGCCTAATCGCAACACTTCTAGTTCATGTTGTCTCTCTCTTTCCTCCCTTTCTCGCTCTCGTTCTTCTCTCTCTCGTTCTCATTCTTCTCTCTCTCGTCTCTCTTCTCTTTCTCGTTCTTCTCTCTCTCGTTTCTCTTCTCTTTCTCGTTCTTCTCTCTCTCGTTTCTCTTCTCTTTCTCGTTCTTCTCTCTCTCGTTCTCGTTCTTCTCTCTCTCGTCTCTCTTCTCTTTCTCGTTCTTCTCTTTCTCGTTTCTCTTCTCTTTCTCGCTCTTCTCTTCTTTCGTTTCTTTCTAATTCTAAACGCCTCATCGCCAATTCTTTTTCTTTCATCTCCATTTCTTTATTTTTCATCTCCACTTCTTTATCTTTTAATTCTCGTTCTAATTCTAACTTCTTCCATTCAATTTCCCGATTAATTTCTAGGGCACGCATCTTGACTGTTAGGAAGCTGATATTAAGCTCGCCTGCATCACTGTCAACGTCGCTGCCCTCATCTTCCTTTTCTGTGGAAGCTATGTCTGCACTTTCCTTTGTACTAGGAGTCTCGCCTTCCTGTTTCTCTTCTGCCTTCAGGTGCCGGTGTACCTTGGACAAGATCTCCACACGGGAATCACTGGCACGGATCTTGATCTCCAGGTAGGCGCTCACTAGTACAAGCTCTGGTTTACTCAGATATTTTAATCTGGCAAGACAATCTTCTCTGTTCAGAAAAGCCTGAACCTCGTCCAGATCATCGATGGTAGCTTTGTCTGCCATTGTCACAGATGGAACACTTAGCACTTAACACACTGCTTACACGTTAGCACTTAACACACCGAGCACTGTTCTACGCCAATATTGCACTTTATCGCACCAAACACTGCACTTGCCAATATTGCACGTAAACACTCCGGGCACCGCACTACCCAATATTGCACTGAGTCCAAGCGAACACTTCGCTCTACAATATTGCACTAAATCACTGAGCACCGCACTAGTCAATATTGCACTTAATCGCTTAATCACAGCGAGCACCGCACTGCACAATATCGCACTTAGTCACTCTGAGCACCGCACAGGACGTATAACGTCACAATCGTCACACAGGGGGAATTATATACAGGGATTACGCCACTTCACCACCCCTGTCAAACATACTTAACAAGGGGACGGATCCCGCTGGGGATGCCAATTATGTTACGGCCCTCTCGGGACGCAACGGGGTTCTTACTCTGATGTAGTTAGAGGAAGATATATATCCGGCCCCAAGCCAGTAGAGGCTATCAAGGGATGCGATCCGTGACGCAAGTAACTTAAAGGGAGTAGGGAAAGAAAGGTAAGAACTTAATATAATAATGTTCACCATCACCGATTTAATATATATAATAAAAGAGTACACAAGGGGGAGGGGTATTAACACTTTACAAGGGGGGCGTGCACAATCTAGTCTTCTGCTGAAGACTCTTGATCAAGAAGCTAGGTGCTGAGTCCGCGGTGCTTTCTTCGTGGCCTCAAGACGTGTCCTCTGAGAACCCCGAGCCTACCCTGGCCACAGGTCAGCCACAACACAGGTCCACTGGGGGCACCGTCGTGGAGGCCGTCAACCACACGTCCAGCAGGTCTGCTGGCAGGTACTGAGCCACCAAGGCTGGTACGGCCACTCCACGAACGATCAAAGGGGTACGCCCTAGACAGGAGTCTCGTGTGATATCACCAATCACCCTCCTGTCCTCAATACCCCAGTGGATTATCGTCTCCAACCGTCGGTCCCGGGTAAATCCTTCCACTGCCACTCCACTGGCAGGCTTAACACTCCACAGTGTTCTTCCGGGGGGACGACGTCACGACAGCTGCAGCAAACTTCACTGTATGGAGACTGGCTGCCTCGGGTAGACTGACTACACCTTCAACACAGTGGTCCCAGGTCGGCTCTGTAAGCAGACACGTCATCAATAACTGGGACACTAATACACCACACTCACAGGCTCAGATACAAACGCCCGACATATCCACTCTATAGATGGCGCTGTCGTTGGAGCACCACCTCACCAGAGGTCAGGAGCGGCGGTGTTGAGCGCTGAACCAGACTGGAAACTGGTCCTCGAGGCCAGTACACGCTGTCCTCACTAGGTGTCGTCGATCGTTTGGCGGGGGTTTCTGGAGCTGACCCACAGATGGCGTGTTTGTCACTGCTCCAGGCTCGGACGCTGGATCCGGATTCGTAACACCTCCCCACCAAAAAGAATTTGGTTTGGGGTTCTATAAAAAGAAACACAAACCAAATTAGTACGACGACACAACTCCAAATGGACACACATGCTTTATAATCTGGGATGTCGAGGCTGTCACGTCTACAGAACTGTACTGAGGAACCCTGGCACAAAGGGAACTTGTAGATAGAAGGCAATGATCTGCCTGATATAATCGTCCACATCTCCACTGCGATGTCAAGCAGGGGCATCATCTCACCTCTCTCGAGTACGGATTGGTTTCGACACGATCTGGGGTGACTCGACACTTCCCTATGTCGTGGCACTGATGATGGCTGAACACAGACGGCATTTCTGGTACCGATCCGGTAGTCCTTCAGGGAGACGGGAACCTGGAATACAGGGGTCTGATAATTCAGAGTGATAGCGACAGTGGGCAAGGCAGTACTTACTACATACTCTTCTACTAGGCCCGCACCTAGTTCCAACAGGGCTGCTTGCTCACCGAAGATGGCATTCGCTCTGCCCCCGTCAGGTCGACCAACGTTCCGTATAACGCTGTGTTGAGGCTCAGCAGTCACGCGGGGGGTGTCAACCTGTCGGAAACAGTCACTCATATTATCACATATCGTACCTCCTGTATCATCTATTACCTCCCAGGTCCCTTCTTCAACTGCAACACTTGCAGTACAACTCTCCAATCCCTGGGACCTCTTCGCGATGTTCCTGGGAGCCATCATTCGTCGGGTCGTCCACCGGTCCTCACTGAGAGCACAAACGAGAACACATACGAGAACCAAACAAAGTATCGCTAAGAAACACGAGGCCAATTGAGGGATAAGCTTCCCGAGCCAGTCATGTCCATAGCCGGCCACATCCACACGCCTGGCTTGGACCGAAGAGGGCACTAGACCTTTTGGACACACTGCACCTACCTCTGACGTCTGGGGAATCTCTGGCTGGTTCACTACATGCTGTAACTTGCCATACCGCAAGCACACATCCGCCTTCGCTCCAGACTCGTTGGTATCCGTGGGTGCCCGCACACAAGGCCTCTCTTCTTGCTCAGGTACCTCTGCCATCGTAACCTCATGTTCCTCGTCGAGAGAATCAGGAGACACTGCTAAATAACTGTCGATCTGCGGGTGAGAGGACAAATTAAATATGTTTACATCCGGGTCTGTCTTTACCTGGACAGTACCATTGCCTGTTACCTCAGACCGTGCTGTTCCGGTAGACTCGTCCGCAACCTTGGGAAGATTGATGCTCCAATCTGTCACCAAGTCGTTGGCTAGTACCACGTCAATCCCAGCCACAGGGAGGGTATCGACTACTGCCAACTCACTTGTGCCGCTGAAATAAGGCGAGTCAAGATGTACTGGCACTAAGGGGGCGATATACTGCGTACAAGGACAACCTGTCGTCTCCCGTCCACACTTACTCCCTCGGGTAACGAGCTCTTCACGATCAGGGACTGGGCTGCTCCACTATCTCTGAGCACTACAACTGATCTACCAGTATGATCACTCGTTACATACCCGCATGAAGTGTGAGGGGCAAACAAACTTGGTCTTTCCTGCGTCATCGTAGACTGGTTTCCTGCTGGTGGTGTAACACAGCTCATCAACATCACCTCCCTTTGTGCGCTGCCACCTCTTCTGCCTCGGCACCTAGCAGCTATGTGTCCCTTCTGCCCACAAGTCCAGCACACCATGTTCCTCCTCGGACTACGGTGTTTCGGACTACTAGGACTTGTTCTTCGAGGGCTACCTGGGGGCGTCTTCTTAGCACTTTGTGGGACGGGTCTTTCTTCTTCGTCGTGAGGTCTGTCAAACCGGCGCTGGTAATTCCTCGGGACGTACTTAGCAGACGGCCTATGAGTCAGGATATACTCTTCAGCCATGGTGGCTGCTGCACTCAAGGTCTCCACCTGCTGCTCTTCTAAGTATGTCTTGAGGTCTCCAGACAAACAATCCTTGAAGTCTTCGAGCAGAATCAGCTGTTCGAGGTCTTCCCTGGTCTCCACCTTCCGAGAGGCACACCATTCTTGAAAAAGTCGCTCCTTGATCGTGGCGAACTCTGTGAAAGTGTGCTCTGAGGTCTTCTTCAGGTTTCTGAACTTTTGCCTATACGCCTCAGGTACCAATTGGTACGCCATGAGCACAACCTTCTTCACCTTGTCATAATCGCTGGAGTCGTCAAGGGATAACGTAGAGTAGGCGATTTGGGCCTTCCCAGTCAAGACTGACTGTATCATGATGGCCCAATTCTCCCTTGGCCACTCCAAAGAGGCAGCGACTTTCTCGAAGGCTGCAAAGAATTTTGACACTTCCTTCTCATGGAATTTGGGGACCATTTTGATGTTGCGTACCGGATCGAAGCTACTGGTGTCCGTTGTTTGCCTCCGACCTCCGCCTAATCGCAACACTTCTAGTTCATGTTGTCTCTCTCTTTCCTCCCTTTCTCGCTCTCGTTCTTCTCTCTCTCGTTCTCGTTCTTCTCTCTCTCGTCTCTCTTCTCTTTCTCGTTCTTCTCTCTCTCGTTTCTCTTCTCTTTCTCGTTCTTCTCTCTCTCGTTTCTCTTCTCTTTCTCGTTCTTCTCTCTCTCGTTCTCGTTCTTCTCTCTCTCGTCTCTCTTCTCTTTCTCGTTCTTCTCTTTCTCGTTTCTCTTCTCTTTCTCGCTCTTCTCTTCTTTCGTTTCTTTCTAATTCTAAACGCCTCATCGCCAATTCTTTTTCTTCCATCTCCATTTCTTTATTTTTCATCTCCACTTCTTTATCTTTTAATTCTCGTTCTAATTCTAACTTCTTCCATTCAATTTCCCGATTAATTTCTAGGGCACGCATCTTGACTGTTAGGAAGCTGATATTAAGCTCGCCTGCATCACTGTCAACGTCGCTGCCCTCATCTTCCTTTTCTGTGGAAGCTATGTCTGCACTTTCCTTTGTACTAGGAGTCTCGCCTTCCTGTTTCTCTTCTGCCTTCAGGTGCCGGTGTACCTTGGACAAGATCTCCACACGGGAATCACTGGCACGGATCTTGATCTCCAGGTAGGCGCTCACTAGTACAAGCTCTGGTTTACTCAGATATTTTAATCTGGCAAGACAATCTTCTCTGTTCAGAAAAGCCTGAACCTCGTCCAGATCATCGATGGTAGCTTTGTCTGCCATTGTCACAGATGGAACACTTAGCACTTAACACACTGCTTACACGTTAGCACTTAACACACCGAGCACTGTTCTACGCCAATATTGCACTTTATCGCACCAAACACTGCACTTGCCAATATTGCACGTAAACACTCCGGGCACCGCACTACCCAATATTGCACTGAGTCCAAGCGAACACTTCGCTCTACAATATTGCACTAAATCACTGAGCACCGCACTAGTCAATATTGCACTTAATCGCTTAATCACAGCGAGCACCGCACTGCACAATATCGCACTTAGTCACTCTGAGCACCGCACAGGACGTATAACGTCACAATCGTCACACAGGGGGAATTATATACAGGGATTACGCCACTTCACCACCCCTGTCAAACATACTTAACAAGGGGACGGATCCCGCTGGGGATGCCAATTATGTTACGGCCCTCTCGGGACGCAACGGGGTTCTTACTCTGATGTAGTTAGAGGAAGATATATATCCGGCCCCAAGCCAGTAGAGGCTATCAAGGGATGCGATCCGTGACGCAAGTAACTTAAAGGGAGTAGGGAAAGAAAGGTAAGAACTTAATATAATAATGTTCACCATCACCGATTTAATATATATAATAAAAGAGTACACAAGGGGGAGGGGTATTAACACTTTACAAGGGGGGCGTGCACAATCTAGTCTTCTGCTGAAGACTCTTGATCAAGAAGCTAGGTGCTGAGTCCGCGGTGCTTTCTTCGTGGCCTCAAGACGTGTCCTCTGAGAACCCCGAGCCTACCCTGGCCACAGGTCAGCCACAACACAGGTCCACTGGGGGCACCGTCGTGGAGGCCGTCAACCACACGTCCAGCAGGTCTGCTGGCAGGTACTGAGCCACCAAGGCTGGTACGGCCACTCCACGAACGATCAAAGGGGTACGCCCTAGACAGGAGTCTCGTGTGATATCACCAATCACCCTCCTGTCCTCAATACCCCAGTGGATTATCGTCTCCAACCGTCGGTCCCGGGTAAATCCTTCCACTGCCACTCCACTGGCAGGCTTAACACTCCACAGTGTTCTTCCGGGGGGACGACGTCACGACAGCTGCAGCAAACTTCACTGTATGGAGACTGGCTGCCTCGGGTAGACTGACTACACCTTCAACACAGTGGTCCCAGGTCGGCTCTGTAAGCAGACACGTCATCAATAACTGGGACACTAATACACCACACTCACAGGCTCAGATACAAACGCCCGACATATCCACTCTATAGATGGCGCTGTCGTTGGAGCACCACCTCACCAGAGGTCAGGAGCGGCGGTGTTGAGCGCTGAACCAGACTGGAAACTGGTCCTCGAGGCCAGTACACGCTGTCCTCACTAGGTGTCGTCGATCGTTTGGCGGGGGTTTCTGGAGCTGACCCACAGATGGCGTGTTTGTCACTGCTCCAGGCTCGGACGCTGGATCCGGATTCGTAACAGTAGAACCGTACACATTAGCCAATAAATTGTGTAATTAACATGCATTCATATTAATAATACATTCAATAACATCATTATAGGGGGTAAATATGTCATATATCTTCATTACTTGTGTAATGCTAGAAGGCCGGAGTAGCACTAGGTAACTATGGATATAGCTTTGGGAAAATACATGGACCCGCTCTGGGTGTGTGGAGAGCTACACACGAGCAAATCAATTGTCTAATTAACATGCATATATATGCTAATTAACCTTCAAGATTTATATGTCAGAAGAAAGGCAGAGATGTAAACATTACTGTAGCTACATTTCAAGTAATATATATAATTTACGTGAGAGGCATTATATTTTTAAATAAATAATTCTACATTATCGCCGGTATCCGGACACATAAACACTACATTCAATGCCATCATTATAGTTGGTAAATATGTCATATTTCATCAATACTTGTGTAATGCAAGGAGGTTTTATCTTTTTTAAATTAAATATTTCAACTTTAAATATCTTTTCAAATATTTGTCATTAAAGTATATGTTCTGAAAATAATCATGTATTTTATTTACCCCAAAGTAGAGCACGAATATCATAGTGTCATAATCTGTGATTAGTAATTTATTTTACACCCCATACTCATTCCTTGAAGATTATTTACATTCAATCCTCGCTTGATAAATTCAAGATCTTTTGAGTGCATGCAAATATGTTTTAGAATTATAGTATTCAAATGGAATTAGTAGCGTATAGCTAGCTCTAAGCAGAACTACTACTGTACCAGTAACCATATTAATTAACATTTCAGATCAGGTAAGAATTGAGACCACAAAAATTCAGTAGCATTTCTATCACATTCGTCTATAGTTGAACCATTAAGAATGTCACTTAAATGTTACCCAAGCACACATGTTTGTGGAGACTAAAGTTATTATCAATAGAAAGCAACAAGGCCAGATGGGTTTATTGCACCATATATGACAGAGGACTTTCTAAGTGAGCAGAAAGATATCAGATTAGTGATGTGAAAGGAATCAGATTCTCTGAATCTTTATCCTGGGAATGTGTGTGTGTAATACTAGACAAGAGAGAAAATTAGGTCGGGAGTCAGTATATTAGACAGCAGATGGTTAGAAAGGCGGAATCCAAGAGCTAATAGCTTTAGCCTATGGGTACAAATAGCAAATACACAAACAATTCATTTCATGAGGATCCCGGGGATCCTGTAAATTACTATCCTTCCTTCTCATCCAATATTGTTCTTCCAAAGAAATTACTATCTATCCCTTCTCATCCAAAGTTCATTGAATTTATCAGTTCAATATTTATTTATTTACATATTTGTTTGTGTTATATACAAGAAGGTACATTGGATTTGTCAGAGTACATAACAGTGGTGTTCTTACAATTATTGCAAAGCCACATAGTTTTGGGCAAGTCCTTAATCTAACAGGGGGGGGGCGTCTGGCACCCCCCCCTTCCCGGCAATTAAATGTTAACCGCATAGAATGTTACAGTATTACATTGTCATTTTACCCAAGGTAGCACTTTTACTAATGTAAAATGTAATAGAGATACATTATAATTTACACATGGAAAATAGTAGAGGGGCTGGTTCCAAACCTGCACACAGAAATAACATCACATGAGACCAGAAGGCATGGCAGGATGTAGAGAATTCCCCCAATGAAAAGCAGAGGTGCAACAAATCAAATATAATCAAATTTTTATTCAGGTAAAAGTACATACATAGAAGATTAGTTACAAACATAATGTTGGATTTATAGATAGAGCTAGTACATACAATACCTAAAGCCACTAGTATGCAGAGAGTTTCGGGCAAGGTGAGGTTGGGAAAAAACACTTAGACTAAAACTTAATAGTAATTGAGCTTAAAGTAAAAATTGTGTTGAAAGAAAAAATAAAAGATAAAAAAAAGGGGGAACATGGTAGAAAATAGCCAATATATAAGTTGGTCAACAAACAGCATTGTTTAAAAAAATAAGACATGGGTTGACATTTAGGGGTAGGGAAGGTTACATGGAGTTAATAAGGTACCAGGTATTAGGTAACAGGTACTCTATCAACATCAGAGGCCCGAGACTGTTCAACACGCTTCCACTACACATGAGGGGCATAACTGGCCGGCCCCTCACAGTGCTCAAGAGATTACTGGATAAGCACCTCCAAAGAATACCTGATCAACCAGGCTGTGACTCATACTTCAGTCTGCGAGCAGCCGCATCCAACAGCCTGGTTGACCAGTCCAGCAACGAGGAGGCCTGGTCGACGACCGGACCGTGGGGTCGCTAAGTCCCGAAAATACCTCAAGGTAACCTCAAAGTAAGGTAGCATCTGCCAACCAAGGCCCATCACAATGGCAATGGGCTGGAAAGGGAGGGGGAGATGAGAAAGACGAGAGGGCGAAGAATACTGCCCGGTGGAACTCCGGTGTTAATGGCTAGAGTGGGAGAATTGCAATCATTCAAAGAGACATAGCGGATCCTGTCAATGAGACAAGATTGTAGGTATTGGAGTGAGTGACCTCTTACTCCATAATGTTGTAATTTAAGAAGGTTAATGTGTTAACAGTGTCAAAAAGTCTTATGTAGTTCAACAAATAAATGAACAGGGTACCCATTTTTGCCCAGAGCTGCATATGTCAAGTTAATCATACTAATCGGTGCATGATTGGTCTTTTTTGGGGCCTGTAGCAATTATGGCAAGAAATAAGTATATTTTGTTTTGCTAAATAGGAGTAAGGCTGTTTGTAGATTAAGTCTTTAAAATATTTTAGACATCACTGGCAGAATTGATATACGTCTAAACTTGTTGACTAAAGTGAGATTGCCACTTTTATGGACTAAGTTTAGTATGTCTGTTTTTTTAGAATATCAGGAAAGATTTGGAGTTCAAGTGATTTGTTTTGGAGCAATGCAATGGCTGGAGCTAAAGATCTAGATGCTTTTTTTGTAAATTAGGGTTGGTATCTCAACATATAGTATCTATGCATGGCGTTCATTCATGCACTGCACATTACCTCAAGCCCATCATCAACCAACAAAAATCTGCTATGAGAACTATAAAACTGTCTTGAAACAACACACAGAATCTCTCTTTAAATCCTTCAACATGTTAAATATACAGACACTTTGCACATTCTCTTGTGATATTTACATGTACAGAACCTTGTTCCTAAATGCTAATCCTAATCTGAAACTTCTTTATTGACAGATGTAATGGAACCCACGAGCACCACAACATAAATAAATATCCCTTTGATATAAATTGACAGTCATCCTAATATAATTGCCAGTCAGGCTTATGTAATTCACAATCATCCTAATATAATTGCCAGTTTGGATAATATAATTGTCAGAGAGGATTATGCCAGTCAGGCTAATATAATTGGTAATCAGGCTAATATAACTTCGAATCAGGCTTTTTTCACCCCACAGGGTTATTGATCCATGGAACTGCCCAACCGCCAAAAACATAGCTGCCAAAACTGTGCTGAATTTGAAAGTAAATGGGGGAACCGGGAAGGGGGAAATTCAACAAGCCGCTGACTTCCTATTCTCATCAAGGCCACTAGGGTTTGTGGCCCTCGGGTAAATCAGGTAAATTAATATTCCTAGACAATTACAGCATATCTGATAAAGTTAGGCTAGAGTAATATAAATTTCTGGTAAATTTAGTGTGATATAAATTTCTAGAGTAATATAAATTTAAATTTCATAGTCACTTCACTGACAGTTATAAATACCAGTCTGCCGTCAATAAACTTTTTGGTGAAATATTTATAATCAGGAGGGAGTAGAACTCATAAATAGCCCTAAACAAAAAATAAAGAATGGACATCAATTTGCATTTGAATCTGATGAGAAAATTCCTTCATTAATATACATTTCCCTACCAATCAAATGATCTCATCTTAAGTACATAAAAAAAAAATTATATAAAATGTTTATTTAGGTAAGGTACATACATAAAGAGATTTTACAAAGTTTGTTGGGTTAATAGATAGAGCTTGTACATACAATGCCTAAAGCCACTATTACGCAAAGCGTTTCGGGCAGGAAAAACATTAATGACTAAAGCTTAAAACTAATGGGTAAAAAGAATAAAATGTGTTGAGAACAAATAAAAATAGAGGTAAAAGAGGGGGGAACATGGTTGAAAAAGCAGCACAAATACAATTACAAATTATTACAGAAAATTACATTCCAACAGCGTTGTTTTGAAAAAAAACAAAAAACATACATGGGTTGACAACAGAGGGGTTACAGGGAATTTATTAGGTAGTGCTTCGTTTTTATCTTAAACTGGTTGAGAGAGGTACTGTCTTTAACATGGTTGGGAAGATCATTCCACATTCTGGGTCCCTTGATTTGTAGAGCATTTCTAGTATGATTAAGTCTTACTCTAGGAATATCAAAACTGTATTTATTTCTGGTGTGGTGCTCATGGGTTCTGTTACAACCTTCAATGAATCTTTTGAGGTCAGGATTGGCATTACAGTTCAGCGTTTTATATATGTATAATACACACGAGAGAATGTGCAATGACTTCATATCTAACATATTCAGAGATTTGAGTAGGGGTACCGAGTGATGTCTGGGGCTAGAGTTGGATATTGTCCTAATAGCAGCTTTGTGTTGAGTAATTAGAGGACGTAAATGATTTTGGGTAGTAGAACCCCAAGCACAAATACCATAGTTGAGATATGGATAGATGAGGGAGTAATAGAGAGTCACCAGGGCAAGGCGGGGTACATAATATCTGATCTTAGAAAGAATGCCAACAGTTTTTGAAACTTTTTTTGATATATTTAGAATGTGTCCCTGGAAATTCAGCTTGTGGTCGATGAGAACGCCAAGGAATTTGCCATCTAATTTGTTACAAATTTGGGTATTGTTTATTTTGAGATTTATATGATTAGAGGATTTATTGCCAAACAGAATGTAAAACGTTTTGTCAATGTTAAGGGTGAGTTTGTTGGCAGTTAGCCAAAGATGTACTTTCTCTAGCTCAGTATTTACTGTGGCATTTAGAGCCAGGGGGTCAGGACTGGAGTAAATGAAGGTTGTGTCATCAGCAAATAGAATTGGTTTGAGGTGTTGGGAGGCATTTGGAAGGTCATTAATGTAGATGAGAAAGAGGAGAGGGCCAAGTATGCTGCCCTGAGGAACACCAATGTTGATGAGTAGGGTGGGAGAAATTGTATTATTCACAGAAACATACTGGAGCCTGTCAGTAAGATAAGATTTGAGGTATTGCTGGGAGTGTCCTCTGACTCCATAATGATGTAATTTAAGAAGGTTTTGGCGGTTGACAGTGTCAAAAGCCTTACGCAGGTCCACATATAACCCAACCGGGAACTCCTTTTTATCAAGAGCTGCGTGAATCAAGTTAATCATACTAATAAGTGCATCGTTAGTGCTTTTTTTTGGGGTCTGAAGCAATATTGACAAGAGCTAAGTATATTGTGTTTGGCTAGAAAAGAGTAAAGCTGCTTGTAGATTAGTTTTTCGAATATTTTTGACAAGTTAGGCAGGATTGATATAGGTCTGTAGTTGTTAACATCTGTGTGATCACCACATTTGTAGACAGGGTTACTCTTGCTTTTTTTTAGAATGTCTGGAAAGGTTTGGAGTTCAAGTGACTTGTTGAAGAGCAATGCAATAGCAGGGGCTAAAGATCTGGAGGCTTTTTTGTAAATTAAAGTTGGTATCTCCTCGAGGGCACTAGACTTGGTTTTAAGGGAAAGGATTATCACATTGACATCAGTGGAATTAGTAGGCTTTAGGTACAGAGACTGTGGATAGTTACCAGTAAGATAGTCCTTAACATCAGTACTGGAAGATGGAATATCATTTGCAAGGGATGACCCAATGGAAGAGAAGAACCTATTGAACTCAATGCAGAATCAGAGGCTGAAAGCTGACCAACGTTATTGGACAGGAGTGTTGGTTTGTTATTTAAAATCTTCTTTGATCCCAATATTTGTGAAATTGTGCTCCAAGTTTTTTTAATGTTGCTCTTTATTTGGGTAAATTTATCTTCATAGTATTTAGTTTTGGCTCGTCTAATTATTTTAGATAGCAATAACGAGTAATTCTTTGAGAATTCTTTGGAGACGGTTCCTAACCTATACTTCTTCTCAAGGTCGTGTTTTTTGTTAATGGATTTAAGTATTCCCTTTGTAAGCCAGGGATTGTTAAGCCTTTTGTTTGTGACTTGTTTTGTAAGCATAGGACAGTGGGTGTTATAAAGTCTAAGAGTTGTTTGTAGAAAAGATTGCACTGCTAGGTTGATGTCCCCTATGTTACCTAACTCGGACTCCCAGTTGACATTATCAGCAGCAGTTATAAAATTGTTTAAAGCAGTTTCATTGTGCAGCCTAAAGCTTAACTCACTTGACTCAAGGGGTGGTTTGATAATGTTAGTTAAGAGAAATGTGGGGTAATGGTCTGTAGTGCTATCGGTGATTATACCTGAAGTAAGCGGAGAGGTTATGTTGGTCCAGATGTGATCTAGAGTCGTAGCAGTACTATCAGTGATTCTAGTTGGTCTAGTGATTAAGGGTATGAGGAAGCAGGAATTCATACAGTTGAGGAAGCTAACAGCAGTAGGGTGTTCAGGCTCGCAGAGGTCAATATTAAAGTACCCTGCAATAATAAGATGATTTTTGTTCGGTCTGTTATCTAGTATTAGATTTCTAAGGTTTGAATTGAATTCAGACACATCAGTGTTAGGAATTCTATAGACTGCACCCACAGACAGGACAGACTCGGCACCCTTGACTCTGAAACTGGCGAAGATATACTCCCCACAGCAGTCTCTAGTTCTAATTATTTTTAAGCATGTTAGTTCTTGGTGGTAGTAAAGAGCAGTACTACCACCTCTCTGCATTTGATGACAGTTGTGAATTGCCGAGTAGTTAGGCATGTTAAAGAGTTGAGTAGTATCCTCTTTCAACCACGTTTCAGTAAGTATAATAAAAGAGAATTTGTTGTCAATAGTTTCAATCAAGGCACTAACATCATCGAAGTGTTTACCTAGGGATCTAACGTTCAAGTTGATTACAGAGATATTGTGATTATCTGTTAATACATTGTTTACATCATGTGCTGTAAAATATCTGCAATTTTGATCATTGAAGTGACGATTGTCATAGATAGTGGATAAGAGGTTTAGTTCTGGGTCTATACTTGTCTGCATAAAAAGGCTGTTTGCAGGAAAACAAGGCAAGAATGGCAAATTACAAAATAGAAAACAAAGAAAAAAGTAGAATAAAAATTCTAAAGTAATATAAACTTAATGGTAATTTTAAGCAAAAAGAAAAAAAAACTTAATGGGAACTAGGAATGTAAAAAATTAACTAGAATAATTGATAACAATAGATGACCAAAAAAGTAAAATATCAATTATGAAATCTATAAAATGAAAAGCTTGCTTACTATACTATTATAAGTACACTATAGTTGAATACTAAACATCTCAGACTGTCTTCTTCACCAACTCCAATGCTAAATAATATTACAACAAAAATGTCCATGATTTAGCAACAGAGTATATTGAATTTTATATCAATTTGCACAGAGAGCAAAAACATAGCACATTATTATTTACATATATATGAAGAAAAACATTTAAAGCTTTGTTTTATCTTTGCTAAACTAAATAGATATTTATATACTTATAAGCAATTTCGAGTTTTCCTACAGTGACAGCTTCTGTAGTTCTTGCTTGGTCATCTAACTTTCATAAAAGAACAATATATTAAAATATCTTCAGATTTTTACCTTTCATGGTGAAGTGTTTTTCACAAACGAAATATAATTACCTCTGAAGAACATCCAACTGATATTGTGATTAGAGGTAAGTTAATATACCATTATGTGCCGTATTATCCTTCAATATTTTCTTAATTATCTTCCACACTCAAAGTGTTTAGCCTATTATCTGCATGTATCATCTTGTGCCTCTTCATATGTCCAAGCTGACGGAATCTCTTCCCACACTCTGGACACTCATGAAGTTTATCACCTGAATGCACTAACATGTGAGTCTTCATACTTCCAAGACAACTGTATCTCTTCCCACACTCTGGACATTCATGAGGTTTGTCACCTGAATGCACTAACATGTGCCTTATTATATTTCCACGTACTCTAAATTTTTTGCCACACTCGGCACATTGAAAAGGTCTCTGATCCGCATGCACCATCCTGTGATTCTTCATATGCCCACGCTTACTGAATCTCTTCCCACATTCTGGACACTCGTGAGGCTTGTCACCTGAATGCACTAACATGTGAGTCTTCATATGTCCATGCTGACTGAATCTCTTCCCACACTCTGGACACTCATGAAGTTTATCACCTGAATGCACTAACATGTGAGTCTTCATATGTCCATGCTGACTGAATCTCTTCCCACACTCTGGACACTCATGAAGTTTGTCACCTGAATGCACTAACATGTGCCTTATTATATTTCCACGTACTCTAAATTTTTTGCCACACTCGGCACATTGAAAAGGTCTCTCATCCGCATGCACCATCATGTGACGCTTCATATGTCCACGCTGACTGAATCTCTTCCCACACTCTGGACATTCATGAAGTTTATCACCTGAATGCACTAACATGTGAGTCTTCATATGTCCATGCTGACTGAATCTCTTCCCACACTCTGGACACTCATGAAGTTTGTCACCTGAATGCACTAACATGTGCCTTATTATATTTCCACGTACTCTAAATTTTTTGCCACACTCGGCACATTGAAAAGGTCTCTCATCCGCATGCACCATCATGTGACGCTTCATATGTCCACGCCGACTGAATCTCTTCCCACACTCTGGACATTCATGAAGTTTGTCACCTGAATGCACTAACATGTGGCTTATTATATTTCCACGTTCTCTAAATTTTTTGCCACACTCGGCACATTGAAAAGGTCTCTCATCCGCATGCACCATCCTGTGATTCTTCATATGTCCACGCTCACTGAATCTCTTCCCACACTCTGGACGCTCGTGAGGCTTGTCACCTGAATGCACTAACATGTGAGTCTTCATATGTCCATGCTGACTGAATCTCTTCCCACACTCTGGACACTCATGAAGTTTGTCACCTAAATGCACTAACATGTGCCTTATTATATTTCCACGTACTCTAAATTTTTTGCCACACTCGGCACATTGAAAAGGTCTCTCATCCGCATGCACCATCATGTGACGCTTCATATGTCCACGCCGACTGAATCTCTTCCCACACTCTGGACATTCATGAAGTTTGTCACCTGAATGCACTAACATGTGCCTTATTATATTTCCACGTTCTCTAAATTTTTTGCCACACTCGGCACATTGAAAAGGTCTCTCATCTGCATGCACCATCATGTGACGCTTCATACTTCCACGATGACTGAATTTCTTCCCACACTCTGGACACTCATGAGGTTTGTCACCTGAATGCACTAACATGTGAGTCTTCATATTTTCAAGACGACTGAATCTCTTCCCACACTCTGGACACTCGTGAGGTTTATCACCTGAATGCACTAACATGTGAGTCTTCACAAGTGAAGGACAGGTGAATACCTTCGGACACTGTGGACACTGGTGAGTCTCCATCTTCTTTATGACAGGTGCAGTTTGTGTGAAGGTTTTCTACCCCGGATGTTGGGAGAAGCGTCAAGGCTTGAGTGTTGTTTCTTAGAGTTAGACTTGATGTGAGCACTTGGCGGTCAGTGGTGGTGCTTCTTCTTTATGATAGGTGCAGTTTGTGTCAAGGTTTTCCCTTAATGCTCGTGCTGGACATCACCGGCGGGTGGGACTCGCTAAAATGGCGGCGGTTGTTTACCCTCTCATCACCTAAGCATTCCAATGTTTTTGTCTGGTTCCACATATCATTTTTCCTACTTCTTATTTTTGTTTATAACTGGTCATTTACAATTAACACTTGTATTTATATTCATGATTTTCAATCAAAGAATGTAATTGAAATTGTTTCTTTAAACATAAAGCCACACGATTATACTTTTTGAAGGGAATAGCTCTCCCACAGTGGATGCACTACATGCGCAGAGTTGACCACCAGGAGTTTCATATTCACTTTTATTTATTTATGTCGTACCTAGTAGCCAGAACGCACTTCTCAGCCTACTATGCAAGGCCCGATTTGCCTAATAAGCTAAGTTTTCCTGAATTAATATATTTTCTCTAATTTTTTTCTTATGAAATGATAAAGCTACCCATTTCATTATGTATGTGGTCAATTTTTTGTTATTGGAGTTAAAATTAACGTAGATATATGACCGAACCTAACCAACCCTACCTAATCTAACCTAACCTTTCTCTATAGGTTAGGTTAGGTTAGGTAGTCGAAAAAGTTAGGTTAGGTTAGGTAGGTTAGGTAGTCGAAAAACAATTAATTCATGAAAACTTGGCTTATTAGGCAAATCGGGCCTTGCATAGTAGGCTGAGAAGTTCGTTCTGACTATTAGGTACGACATATATATATATATATATATATATGTCGTACCTAGTAGCCAGAACTCACTTCTCAGCCTACTATTCAAGGCCCGATTTGCCTAATAAGCCAAGTTTTCCTGAATTAATATATTTACTATAATTTTCTTCTTATGAAATGATAAAGCAACCCTTTTCTCTATGTATGAGGTCAATTTTTTTTTATTGGAGTTAAAATTAACGTAGATATATGACCGAACCTAACCAACCCTACCTAACCTAACCTAACCTATATTTATAGGTAAGGTTAGGTTAGGTAGCCAAAAAAAGCTAGGTTAGGTTAGGTAGACGAAAAAACATTAATTCATGAAAACTTGGCTTATTAGGCAAATCGGGCCTTGAATAGTAGGCTGAGAAGTGCGTTCTGGCTATTAGGTACGACATATATATATATATATATATATATATATATATATATATATATATATATATATATATATATATATATATATATATATATATATATATGTTGTACCTAATAGCCAGAACGCACTTCTCAGCCTACTATGCAAGGCCCAATTTGCCTAATAAGCCAAGTTTTCCTGAATTAATATATTTTTTCTAATTTTTTTCTTATGAAATGATAAAGCTACCCATTTCATTATGTATAAGGTCAATTTTTTTTTATTGGAGTTAAAATTAACGTAGATATATGATCGAACCTAACCAACCCTACCTAACCTAACCTAACACATCTCTATCGGTTAGGTTAGGTTAGGTAGCAGAAAAAGTTAGGTTAGGTTAGGTTAGGTAGGTTAGGTAGTCGAAAAAACATTAATTCATGAAAACTTGGCTTATTAGGCAAATTGGGCCATGCTTTGTTGGCTGAGAAGTGCGTTCTGGCTATTAGGTACGACATATGTTTATATATATATATATATATATATATATATATATATATATATATATATATATATATATATATATATATATGTCGTACCTAGTAGCCAGAATGCACTTCTCGGCCTACTATGCAAGGCCCGATTTGCCTAATAAGCCAAGTTTTCCTGAATTAATATATTTTCTCTAATTTTTTTCTTATGAAATTTTAAAGCTACCCATTTCATTATGTATGAGGTCAATTTTTTTTTATTGGAGTTAAAATTAACGTAGATATATGGCCGAACCTAACCAACCCTACCTAACCTAACCTAACCTATCTTTATAGGTTAGGTTTAGTTAGGTAGCCGAAAAAGTTAGGTTAGGTTAGGTTAGGTAGTCGAAAAACAATTAATTCATGAAAACTTGACTTATTAGGCAAATCGGGCCTTGCATAGTAGGCTGAGAAGTGCGTTCTGGCTACTAGGTACGACATATATATATATATATATATATATATATATGTCGTACCTAATAGCCAGAACGCACTTCTCAGCCTACTATGCAAGGCCCGATTTGCCTAATAAGCCAAGTTTTCATGAATTAATTGTTTTTCGACTACCTAACCTACCTAACCTAACCTAACCTAACTTTTTCGGCTACCTAACCAAACCTAACCTATAAAGATAGGTTAGGTTAGGTTAGGTAGGGTTGGTTAGGTTCGGTCATATATCTACGTTAATTTTAACTCCAATAAAAAAAAAATGACCTCATACATAATGAAATGGGTAGCTTTATCATTTCATAAGAAAAAAATTAGAAAAAATATATTAATTCAGGAAAACTTGGCTTATTAGGCAAATCGGGCCTTGAATAGTAGGCCAAAAAGTGAGTTCTGGCTACTAGGTACGACATATATATATATATATATATATATATATATATATATATATATATATATATATATATATATATATATAAATATATATATATATATATATATATATATATATATATATATATATATATATATATATATATATATATATATAAATATATATATATATATATATATATATATATATATATATATATATATATATATATATATATATATATATATATATGTCGTAGCTAGTAGCCAGAACACACTTCTCAGTCTACTATGCAAGGCCCGATTTGCCTAATAAGCCAAGTTTTCCTGAAATAATATATTTTCTCTAATTTTTTTCTTTTGAAATGATAAAGCTACCCATTTCATTATGTATGAGGTTAATTTTTTTTATTGGAGTTAAAATTAACGTAGATATATGACCGAACCTAACCAACCCTACCTAACCTAACCAACCCTACCTAACCTAACCTAACCTATCTTTATAGGTTAGGTTAGGTTAGGTAACCAAAAAAGTTAGGTTAGGTTAGGTTAGGTAGGTTAGGTAGTCGAAAAACAACTAATTCATGAAAACTTGGCTTATTAGGCAAATCGGGCCTTGCATAGTAGACTGAGAAGTGCGTTCTGGCTACTAGGTACGACATATATATATATATATATATATATATATATATATATATATATATATATATATATATATATATATATATATATATATATATATGTCGTACCTAGTAGCCAGAACTCACTTCTCAGCCTACTATTCAAGGCCCGATTTGCCTAATAAGCCAAGTTTTCCTGAATTAATATATTTACTATAATTTTTTTCTTATGAAATGATAAAGCAACCCTTTTCTCTATGTATGAGGTCAATTTTTTTTTATTGGAGTTAAAATTAACGTAGATATATGACCGAACCTAACCAACCCTACCTAACCTAACCTAACCTATATTTATAGGTAAGGTTAGGTTAGGTAGCCAAAAAAAGCTAAGTTAGGTTAGGTTAGGTAGGTTAGGTAGACGAAAAAACATTAATTCATGAAAACTTGGCTTATTAGGCAAATCGGGCCTTGAATAGTAGGCCGAGAAGTGCGTTCTGGCTATTAGGTACGACATATATATATATATATATATATATATATATATATATATATATATATATATATATATATGTCGTACCTAGTAGCCAGAACACACTTCTCAGCCTACTATGCAAGGCCCGATTTGCCTAATAAGCCAAGTTTTCCTGAAATAATATATTTTCTCTAATTTTTTTCTTTTGAAATGATAAAGCTACCCATTTCATTATGTATGAGGTTAATTTTTTTTATTGGAGTTAAAATTAACGTAGATATATGACCGAACCTAACCAACCCTACCTAACCTAACCAACCCTACCTAACCTAACCTAACCTATCTTTATAGGTTAGGTTAGGTTAGGTAACCAAAAAAGTTAGGTTAGGTTAGGTTAGGTAGGTTAGGTAGTCGAAAAACAACTAATTCATGAAAACTTGGCTTATTAGGCAAATTGGGCCTTGCATAGTAGGCTGAGAAGTGCGTTCTGGCTACTAGGTACGACATATATATATATATATATATATATATATATATATATATATATATATATATATATATATATATATGCAACAATGATCACAAAAACACTGATCCAAGTATGCAGAATAACCACATATGAAAAATAGAAAATGCTTAACGCGTTTTCGGCTAATTCGCCTTCATCAGAGCAAAGTAGAATTCTACTTTGCTCTGATGAAGGCGAATTAGCCGAAAACGCGTTAAGCATTTTGTATTTTTCATATGTGGTTATTCTGCATATATATATATATATATATATATATATATATATATATATATATATATTCAAGAAGGTCAATTCAATTTCTTTCTTTATTATGCACCTCATACCCATCCCGTGGGCAGTGGTGTAAAGGATTACAGAGGCAGATAATCGGTTCAGGAACTGAACCTTCTAGTTCGTTTAGCTAAGCAAATAACAATTTTTGACGCTAGTTACAAAATTATTAATGTTATATACATGTATACACTCTCATACATGTACATAAATATATATACGTATACATATATACATACACATACATATCTAATAACCCACCGAAATACACACATCAATAATCTTTGTGTCACAAGTGATCAACAAGAGGCTCACAGGTACATTGAGATAGAGAGGATACATAGCATAGTAATTACATTGATGTAAAGCCACTAGTACGTGCAGCGTTTCGGGCAGGTCCATATTAAGTTAATTTCCTTCAAATTTATGAAAATGATAAAAGTTACATAGCAAGAAAAAAAAAAGAGAGAGAAAATTGTAGGCATATTAAAGTACATAGGTAGCTCAGATTGATTGCAATGACAGCTTGAATGGTAGTTTAACAAAAATTAATAGGCACAATGCAGCATATGGCTAGCACATAAAAAAACAGCAATGAACACAATGATAAAGTTTTTTGGATTAAGTACATAAAGATTGGGAGATTGGGCAACACTAGATACAGAGCAAATTTAAAGCTCCGTGTAGGAAAGTACGAAGATGAAATTTTGTACTTTTTATTTTTGTTTTTAAATGAGGCAAAAGTTTGACAGCTTTTCAATTCACTAGGGAGTGAGTTCCATAGACTAGGTCCCTTAATTTGTATAGAGTATTTACACAGATTAAGTTGACCCTGGGGATATCAAAGAGATATATATTTCTGGTGTGGTGATAATGGGTCCTATTACATCTGTCCAGGGAGAAATTCAGAGCATGGTTTGCATTTAAGAACAGGGTTTTGTAAATGTAATTGACACAAGAGAATGTGTGGAGGGAGTTAATATTTAGCAAGTTAAGGGATTTAAACAAGGGAGCTGAGTATTGTCTGAAAGCAGAGTTTGTTATTATTCTGATAGCAGATTTTTACTGGGTGATGATGGGCTTAAGGTGGTTTGCAGTGCTAGACCCCCCATGCACAGATACCATAATTAAGATAGGGATAGATTAGTGCATAATATAGTGAGAGGAGAGCAGAGTTAGGAACGTATTATCTTATTTTGGAGAGTATTCCAACTGTTTTAGAGACTTTCTTAGTTATGTGTTGAATGTGGGTGCTGAAGTTGAGTCTCTTGTCTAGGAATAGGCCAAGAAACTTGCCATCATTTTTATTACTGATGTTAATGTTGCCTATCTGTAGCTGAATTGCATTCGATGATTCGCTTCCAAATAAGATGTAGTAAGTCTTTTCTATGTTTAGTGTTAGTTTGTTAGTTGACATCCATAAGTGGACTTTTTTTTTAATTCATTATTCACAACATTATTTAGTGTATGTGGGTTGGGGTCTGAATAGATAAGGATAGTATCATCAGCAAACAATATAGGTTTAAGAATATTAGAGACATTAGGCAGATCATTGATATATCTATATAAGAAATAGAAGAGGTCCTAAGATGCTGCCCTTTGGCACTCCAACGGTAATTGGTAGAGTGGAAGAAGTTGTGCCATTGATGGTTACATATTGGTGTCTGTCACTAGGATAGGATCGGATGTAGTCAAGGGCAAGGCCTCGGATTCCATAATGCTGGAATTTAAGTAAGAGGTAGTTGTGATTAACAGTATCAAAGGCTTTTCTTAGGTCACTGAAGAGTCCAATCGGAAACTCATTTTTGTCAAGGGCTGAGTAGATTGCGTCAAGGAGACTAATGATTGCATCATTGGTGCTCTTTTGGGACCGAAAGCCAAACTGGCAGGGGCTGAGTATGTCGAATTTTACGAGGTAGGAATAGAGCTGTTTGTAAATAATCTTTTCAAATATTTTTGATAGAATGGGTTGATTTGATATTGGTCTATAGTTGTTTATGTCCGCCGGATTGCCTCCTTTATGGACTGGCGTTACTCTAGCTTTTTTAAATAAATAATAATAAATATGTTTATTCAGGTAAGGTACATACATACAAGTGATGTTACAATAATGGATCAATATATAGATAGAGCTAGTACATACAATGCCTAAAGCCACTATTACGCAATGCGTTTCGGGCAGGAAAAACATTAATATCTAGAACTTAATACTAATTGAGCATAAAGAATAAAATGTGTTGAGAACAAATACAAATAAAGATAAAAAGAAAAAAAAAAGGGGGGGAACATGACTGAAAAGCAGCACAAATACAATAGGTTGACAAACAGTGTTCATTAAAAAAAATAACAGACATGGGTTGACAATAGAGGGGTAAGGTAGGTTACAGGGAATTTATCAGGTATACTGCTTCGTTTTTATCTTAAACTGGTTGAGAGAGGTACAGTCTTTAACATGGTTGGGAAGGTCATTCCACATTCTGGGCCCCTTGATTTGTAGAGCATTTCTAGTTTAATTAAGTCGTACTCTAGGAATATCCAAACTGTATTTAATTCTGGTGTAGTGCTCCTGGGTTCTGTTACAACCTTCTATGAAGCTTTTGAGATCATGATTGGCATTACAGTTTAACGTTTTATATATTGTGACGGTAACGCGTTGGTGTTCGGCTGTTTCAAAAGCTAGGGGCATGGCCTCGTCACATAAAAAAAAAAAGAGAAAAGCTGGAACTTTCGTCTGTGGTAAGGTAATGGGAAGACACACAAAACACAAGTAAATTTAACAATGAAATTTTAATTACGTTAGAAAAGCAAGACATGAATAAAATTGAGTATAAAATGTAACAGACAAATCAACAAACAAAATAATAAGAATAATCACTGGCAAATGAAAAGTTACGTTAAGACAAGTGAATAATAGCAAAGTAAATAATAGTGCAGGAATATTGGCTTCGAGCTGCCACCTCCCTTAGTACACGTAAGCCAAGGCTTAGTCTACCAATGAGACGTGTCAACTGTGTGGAGCACTGAGATATTCTGCCTTCTCTGGGTCGCTGCAGCCCAGACATCAACTCGTGGTGGAGGGTGGTGGGGCAGGTGCGACTGGGCACCAGCCAATCAGCGACAGGCAGGCGATGGACAAGCAGTTTGCCGGTTAATGGTGGCGGGGGTGAGCAGGTGCGCCGGTGCTGGATACGTTTTGCTCTCTGGGCAAAACGTTTTGGAGATACTTGTTGGATATATCTTCTATATTATCTGTTGAGGTGACGTACTTTGGAGGGAAGAGCAGGCTCAATCTCTCTTGAAAGAGATTATCGTCACAATATGTATAATACACATGAGAGAATGTGCAGTGACTTAATGTCTAACATATTCAGAGATTTGAGTAGGGGTACCGAGTGATGTCTGGGGCCAGAGTTGGATATTGTCCTAATAGCAGCTTTGTGTTGAGTAATTAGAGGACGTAAGTGATTTTGGGTAGTAGAGCCCCAAGCACAAATACCATAGTTGAGATTTGGATAGATAAGGGAGTAATAGAGAGTCACCAGGGCAGGGCGTGGTACATAATATCTGATCTTAGAAAGAATGCCCACAGTTTTTGAAACTTTTTTTGATATATTTAGAATGTGTCCCTGGAAATTCAGCTTGTGGACAATGAGAATGCAAAGGAATTTGCCTTCTAATTTGTTACAAATTTGGGTATTGTTTATTTTGAGATTTATTTGATTAAAGGATTTATTGCCAAACAGAATATAGAAAGTTTTGTCAATGTTAAGGGTGAGTTTGTTGGCAGTTAGCAGTTTTAAGGATATCAGGTAAGGTGTGACTTTATTGGATGAAACATAGATGTGTGGCTCCTCTTGCATGATAGTATGATGATAGATGGAATTACTGGTGTCAATTTCACTTTGCCTCAGATCTACAAGATCTTGTTGAAGTTCTCGGTGTACTGCTGCTCTCAGATTGCTGATTGACAATCCAAGGTTACACTCAACGGCTCCTTTAAAGGCAGATTCTTTGGCTAACTTATCAGCTCTATCATGCATTCGGAGGCCAACATGAGATGGAGACCACATGAAATGGACTCTGTTACAATCCTTAATAATTTTGTCTAGCTTCGGACACGAGCATGTTACAGTTATGTGTTAAAGAGTTGAGAGCAATTAAGGATGATAAGGAGTCACGTACAATTAATGTATCAAGTTTGGAGACTTGTACACATTTCAGTGCAAGAAGCAAGGCAAATAGTTCGATCTGAAGGGTAGAGGCCCAGTTGTTTATACGGACTCCCCACTCAAAGTACAAGCCATCGCCCATTGTCAGAACAACTGCACCCGTGGGCCGGTGTAGGGAACAATCAGTGTATATGATTTGAGAGAGAGAATGCTCTGTGGACAGAGCATCAATATGGCTTAAGGCATTGATCTTTGCCTCAAGACGAAGCTTGGGCTGCCCTCTAATTTGCTTCTTGGGTTGAAAGGGAGGGATTAAAATTGGAAAGGGTTAATCTCCCACGGTGCAGGAAAGTGTCGTTGTTGTTTCTCTTGGTACAAATTATAAAGCTGATACATTTTGAGTTCAGTTCCAGTTTTAGTTATCCATTTGGAACAATGCTGACCTTCAATAAAGAAATTCTGGAGGGCTTCTGTGCAAGGGTTAGGATGAGTTAGCCTAAGCATTTTTATACCAATTTAACAGTTAATTTCAGTAACACGATCAACAAGAGTGTGTTTATTAAGATATTAAATAAGGTAGGACTGAGGACATCTCCCTGCGGGGTGCCTAGTTATCCATTGATGGATAACTTAGGCACCCCCTGCAGAGTGCCTAAGTTATCCATCCTTAGCTGAAGCATCTCTGTGAATTACATAATTTATCAGTATTGTGCAGCCTGTGATCCCTGCCTGGCTAGATACTGATACCTAGGTAATTGTAAACATATATAGTTTCACTTGGGTTATAAATATGTCTATAGTAAAGTATTTAACATGAAGCTTATGTTTCTGTCTTTCTTAAGATATATAAAACATTTTTGTTTATTAACGAATTTACGTGAAATAAACATTGATGTGAGAGAGAGAGAGTAGCTCCGTCGATCGATCAAATATCTTCGGTGTTACTTAAGATATTTGTCTGGTAGATATCTTACATATAGCTTCCATTTCTGTCCTTATTCTGACAAATAATTTTGGTTTAATAAGTTATCAAGATGTTTTCAACGATATTATTTCGGCGTTCGTCTATTCCAACATGGGATGACCATTTTGAAAACGCGATACATGGGTTAACCCAACTGATACTTGGGTCTGTTTCCATTATTCTTCAGAACGCTTTAGTGCATATATAAATTTTTGGAGTTATTAATTTCCAATTTAAGTGGGTAATTACTTAAAATTAAAATTTTTACTAACTCTGTATTTAGGTTAATGGTGCATAGGCGATATGCATCCTTCATCATTATTAAGACCAAACTAAACTAAGTCCAAACTTTGGACTAAAAACCAAAGTTGGGAACATTAGTGAAATACCATTATGGTATTCAAGAGTACCTCCCATGCCCTTGCACCACCCATAGCTTTGCCGTGGGTGGTGCAACCCTTGCTCAGCCCTTGACAAAAGTGAGTTTCCGATTGGACTCTTCATTGACCTGAGAAAGGCTATTGATACCATAACTACCTCTTAATTAAAATCCACCATTCCCAGCAAACATTTTCATGTTTTTAAAACATCCTAAAAACGACATTTCATTGTTTTCAGCACGTTTATAATTACGTTTAGAAAAGGTTTTTTGAGAACTTTTATATACAACCTTAGAACGTATATAATTAACATTTCTAAAAACTTTTTTATGATCTTTTAATTACCTACATTAAAACATTTAGGGTAAATTAGGGTATAATAATTTTGTAATTCATATCTGAAATAGAAAGGGAGAGAAAGAAAGAAGACATATCTGAGATAGAAATGGACATCCTATATATGTATGTGTAAATTACAAATAAATAGGGTACAAAAAGAGAATTAAAATATTATATTTATTTAATTAAGAATGAGTAATACAACAAAATATATGTAATAGCTCGAAATATATAGACTATATCTATAACAGAATATAAAAGTAAAAATTTAAAAATCTATATATGCAATATGTGAACACAATAGATTTTGTGATCAAGCAGCCTGTGATTCATGTCATGCTGAGATCAGTCTGACGTTATAAGCAGTTATTGTTACTTAAAACTAAAACAAGTAAAATTTTCCGAGTATACATATAACACTATAGTTTTTCTATGACTAATAATAAAAATCTATTAATCAAAAGTTTAGGACTAATTAACTAAAAATAAAAATCTACAAGTGAATGTAAACACAGTCAAGTATAATATTCATGTAGAAAGAGAAAGAAAAAGAGAGAGAAGGAAAGAAAGAGAAAGAAAGAAAGGGAGAAAGAAAAGAAAAAACAGTCATGTATAATATTCATATTAGCACCATGCAATATAACTTAGATTAAGTAAAAAATCTCAGACATTTTTAAATCAAATGAAATATGAGAGCCAGAGAGACCCAGAGCCAGAGAGAGAGAGCGTGAGCCAGAGAGAGAGTGAGTCAGAGAGAGAGAGCGAGCCAGAGAGAGAGAGCCAGAGAGAGAGAGAGAGAGCCAGAGAGAGAGAGAGCCAGAGAGAGAGAGAGAGCCAGAGAGAGAGAGAGAGAGAGCCAGAGAGAGAGAGAGCCAGAGAGAGAGAGAGCGAGAGCCAGAGAGAGCGAAAGAGCCAGAGAGAGCGAGAGAGCCAGAGAGACAGAGCCAGAGAGAGAGAGACAGAGCCAGAGAGAGAGAGACAGAGCCAGAGAGAGAGAGACAGAGCCAGAGAGAGAGAGACAGAGCCAGAGAGAGAGAGAGAGAGCCAGAGAGAGAGCCAGAGAGCCAGAGAGAGAGCCAGAGAGAGAGAGAGAGAGCCAGAGAGAGAGAGAGAGAGCCAGAGAGAGAGAGAGAGAGCCAGAGAGAGAGAGAGAGAGCCAGAGAGAGAGAGAGAGAGCCAGAGAGAGAGAGAGAGAGAGAGAGAGAGAGCCAGAGAGAGAGAGAGAGAGCCAGAGAGAGAGAGAGCCAGAGAGAGAGAGAGAGAGAGAGAGAGAGAGAGAGAGAGAGAGAGAGAGAGCCAGAGAGAGAGAGAGAGAGAGAGCCAGAGAGAGAGAGAGAGCCAGAGAGAGAGAGAGAGAGAGCCAGAGAGAGAGAGAGAGAGAGCCAGAGAGAGAGAGCCAGAGAGAGCCAGAGAGAGAGAGAGAGAGAGCCAGAGAGAGAGAGAGAGAGAGCCAGAGAGAGAGAGAGAGAGAGAGAGAGAGAGCCAGAGAGAGAGAGAGAGAGAGAGAGAGAGAGAGAGAGAGAGAGCCAGAGAGAGAGAGAGAGAGCCAGAGCGAGAGAGAGAGAGCCAGAGAGAGAGAGAGAGAGCAAGAGAGCCAGAGAGAGAGAGAGAGACAGACAGAGACAGAAAGACACACACACAACAAAAGAGGAGACAGAACAAAATTAAGGCAAGGAGAGAGAAGACAGAACAGAAACAACAGAGAGAGGAGAGAAATGAGAAATCATTGAAGAGAAGGGGAAGAGAAACACAAGATAAGAAAAAGATACAAGAAAAATATACAAGATAAAAATGACATAAATGAATACCACAAATATAAAAAGTAAAGGAAGAGAGAAGCTAGAAGAGACAGGAAACGAGAGGTGTTAGAAGAGAGGAGGAAAGGAGAGATTAAAAGACAAGAAAAACAGGAGAGAAACGTAAAAGAAATAAAAAAAGGGACATTTGTGAGGAGAGAAAATAAAGAGACCAGAGAAGACCATATATCAAGAGTGTGAGGATAAAGACTTATATATTTTCTTAGTAGACATCCTCTGGCTCTTGTTGCCCCTCTTGTATACGAATTGTACTTGCAAGTTTTCCCTGAAAAGATATTAACAAAATTAATATTTAATTATTTATTTATATAAATTACACACACACAAACTTATATATATATATATATATATATATATATATATATATATAATATATATAGACCAGAGACCAATTATATATATATATATATATAATTTCGTAAACCTCACCCTGTAAACATTCATGTTTCTACATGTTAAACAAGCTACGAGGATGAGGGAAGGGGATGTTCCCTCCATGCTGGATATTATATTTACCAGGAAAGAGAAAGATATATTTATCATTCAGTACCTCCCTCCTTTGGTACCTCCCTCCTTTTACCCAAGTGACATGGTCACTTGGGTAAAAGTGACCATGTCTTTTTTGGAATAAAGTATGCAATGCATTATAATCTGGAAGAAAATGAGCTTGAAGCAGTTGAAAAACCTGACTTGTGGAGAGGTCATTATGGGGAACTCAGATATTTCCTTAAGGAATTTGACAAACACTTGCTGTTAGGACATGAAGTAAATGAGATGTATGTCAAGTTTTGTGAAATATATGATAATGGCACAACAAAATTTATACTAAAGCAGAGATGCAGAACTAGGAAAAGGGGAAAAATTGCCCAAACATACAAGCAATACACAGATGCGAGAAACAACAATAGCAGTAAGGAGAGGGGCAGAAAGACTGACTTTCGGTCATATTCAACAACACAAATATACATACACACACACACATTATTGGAAAAAATTGGAATTGGAATATTGGAAAAAATAATTAAAACTAAATGGGTAGAACACCTGGAGAGAAATGATATAATTTCAGACAGACAGTATGGTTTTCGATTTGGAAGATCCTGTGTATCGAATTTACTCAGTTTCTATGATCGAGCAACAGATATATTACAGGAAAGAGATGGTTGGGTTGACTGCATCTATTTGGACCTAAAAAAGGCATTCGACAGTTCCACATAGAGAGGTTGTTCTGGAAACTGGAAAATATTGGAGGGGTGACAGGTAAGCTTCTAATATGGATGAAAAATTTTCTGACATAGAAAAATGAGGGCAGTAATCAGAGGCAATGTATCGGACTGGAGAAATGTCACAAGTGGAGTACCACAGGGTTCAGTTCTTGCACCAGTGATGTTTATTGTCTACATAAATGATCTACCAGTTGGTATACAGAATTACATGAACATGTTTGCTGATGATGCTAAGATAATAGGAAGGATAAGAAATTTAGATGATTGTCATGCCCTTCAAGAAAACCTGGATAAAATAAGTATATGGAGCACCACTTGGCAAATGGAATTTAATGTTAATAAATGCCATGTTATGGAATGTGGAACAGGAGAACATAGACCCCACACAACCTATACATTATGTGAGAAATCTTTAAAGAATTCTGATAAAGAAAGAGATCTAGGGGTGGTTCTAGATAGAAAACTATCACCTGAGGACCACATAAAGAATATTGTGCGAGGAGCCTATGCTACGCTTTCTAACTTTAGAATTGCGTTTAAATACATGGATGGTGATATACTAAAGAAATTGTTCATGACTTTTGTTACGCCAAAGCTAGAATATGCAGCTGTTGTGTGGTGCCCAACAACAGAAGTTGGCCCATATCTTAAGAAGCACATCAACAAACTGGAAAAGGTGCAAAGACATGCTACTAAGTGGCTCCCAGAACTGAAGGGCAAGAGCTACGAGGAGACGTTAGAGGCATTAAATATGCCAAAACTAAAAGACAGAAGAGGTGATATGATCACTACATACAAAATAGTAACAGGAATTGATAAAATCGACAGGGAAGATTTCCTGAGACCTGGAACTTCAAGAACAGGAGGTCATAGATTGAAACTAGCTTAACACAGATGCTAAAGAAATATAAGAAAATTCACTTTCGCAAATAGAGTGGTAGACGGTTGGAACAAGTTAGGTGAGAAGGTGGTGGAGGCCAAGACTGTCAGTAGTTTCAAAGCGTTATATGACAAAGAGTGCTGGGAAGACGGTCTCATCCTTTAACTACACTTAGGTAATTACACACACACACACACATACATATTATATATATATATATATATATATATATATATATATATATATATATATATATATGTCGTACCTAGTCGCCAGAACGCACTTTTCAGCCTACTATGCAAGGCCCGATTTGCCTAATAAGCCAAGTTTTCATGAATTAATATATTTTCTCTATTTTTTTTCTTATGAAATGATAAAGCTATCCATTTCATTATGTATGAGGTCAATTCTTTTTTTATTGGAGTTAAAATTAATAGAGATATATGACCGAACCTAACCTATCTTTATAGGTTAGGTTAGGTAGCTGAAAATGTTAGGTTAGGTAGTCGAAAAAACATTAATTCAAGAAAACTTGGCTTATTAGGCAAATCGGGCCTTGCATAGTAGGCTGAGATGTGCGTTCTGGCTACTAGGTACGACACATTATATATATATTTATATATATATATATATATTTATATATATATATATATATATATATATATATATATATATATATATTTATATATATATATATATATATATATATATATATATATATATATATATATATATATATATATATATATATATATATATATATCGGACAATTAGTAAAAAAAAAAAAAAAAAATTAAATTATTTTACCTTGTACCTAGATCCACCAGGCCTGTTTGGTGCATGTTTCACTACTTCAGAAATCTGGAAGGTCACATCCTCCTCCTCAACTTGTGGATGTGCGTCGATAGATGATTCTGTAAAATTAAGTTATTTATATAATAATAAATTCAGTATAACAATAATATTCTGTAAAATTAAAAGTAATTTATACATCAATCAGATAAAACTCTCCAGAGATGGTGATACACAACATATAAAGGACAAGTTTCAGAACAAAATATGCATTTAGGAATAAGGTTTTGTACATGTAGGTAGCACATGAGAAAATAAGTGGAAGGTGATCAAGTTTATATTAACATGTTAATGACTTTGTTAAGGCTTTGCAAGAATGAAAAAATATTAATAATATAATATCACCTACCAATTAATTGTACATCATTTATAAGTCAATTATTTGCATTATTATTATTCAATACTAATGATATAAAAATGCATTTTGTAATCTACTATTTATGCAAGTATTAAGCACAGGATCATGAAATAAACTGCAAAATACTGTAATGGATAAACCAATTAATTTTACATTTTCCTATAGCTAAGTCAGTCAGTTCTATTAGCAGCAGAGAACAATTATGCCCAACCTCTATTAAATGAAACAATCTTAAGAGCAAGTGATAGAAATATAATCATTTATGCTTGGGATTATGGAATGGTTCCAAATATGAAAAATATCAAGTTTTTTGGTTAAAATGTTTTAACTTAAAATTTACATTTTTAAGTGAATTTTAAACTTTAAAAAAATTATTTAATTTTTTGGTTACTTACTTAAAATAACATTATATAGTTCTTGTTTTTGTAGAAATGCCAATTTCTTCTTTTGCCCTTCCAGACTGTATAGTGACCACAGGCCGTTTGTTCATATCTTCATTATTCTTCGAACTGTGGTTGCGCAATCAGACCCACATACACTGGTTAAAAGCATCACCTAAAAGCAACAACAAAAATGTAGTACACTGACGAATTTTGAATATATATATATATATATATATATATATATATATATATATATATATATATATATATATATATATATATATTAGTTGATTTTATACCCGCATTAGGTCAGGTGATAATACAATGAAGGTGAAAACATGGGGGGATACATAAGGGATAAACATAGGGGCTGCAGAAGGCTTATTGGCCCATACGAGGCATCTCCTATCTAAACACAAAGATTAATCCAGTGTAATTGGCCTGTTATGTTGTAACATATATATATATATATATATATATATATATATATATATATATATATATATATATATATATATATATATATATATATATATATATATATATATATATATATATATATATATATATATATATATATATATATATGTATGTATGTATGTATGCCATATACATATATATGCTATGTTGTATGCTACAACTTGGCTGATAATAAAGCCATTCACAACTGCAGGCCTAATAAAAAAAGGAGGTGGCATAGCAATATCTTACAAAGATACCTTCATCTGCAATAGTCTCATTAGTAATAGAGACGACTATTGTGAATATACCTTTGCCAAGTTCTCCAGTAAATCCCTTAAATCCTCCTTGACTATAAGTGCCATCTATAGATTTCCCAATACCGACATAGCTTCATTCTCAGATAACGTAAGGAATCTTATCATAAATAACAATCTCAACAAAAATCAAACCAACTTAGTGGTTTGTAATGGTGAACAAAACATGCAGATACTTATATATAACCTGTGAATAGAGTGTAATAACACCAAAACTATTTGTTTATTGTTTTATGACCATAATAATTGAATCACTAATATGATTCACTAATATATAATCCTAATAATAATCACTAATATATAATCCATTGAGCATGCTGCATCTCTTTCAGTCTCTTTGCAATTTGAACAAGAGGGTTTTTAATTGATCGAACCATATTCTTAAAGTAAAGTAAATGAGATGTATTCCATATTTTGCAAAATATACGATGAAGGCACACAAACATTCATACCAAAACTGAAGGGCAGGATTTATGAGGAGACATTAGAGGCATTAAATATTCCAAACTAGAAGACAGAAGGAAAAGAGGAGATATGATCACTACGTACAAAACAGTAACAGGAATTGATAAACTTGATAGGGAAGATTTCCCGAGACCTGGAATTTCAAGAACAAGAGGTTATAGATTTAAACGAACTAAACAAAGATGCCGAAGAAATGTAAGACAATTCACTTTTGCAAACAGAATGGTAAACGGTTGGAACATGTTAGGTGAGAAGGTGGTGGAGGCCAAATCCGTCAAAAGTTTCAAAGCATTATATGACAAAGAGTGCTGGGAAAATGGGACACCACGAGTGTAGCTCTCCATCCATCTGATTGATAACCCAAATGAATTTTTCATGGATATGATACCAACATCAAATCATAAATCAGATGTGATCCTATCCCCACTGGATTTTGAAGAAGCCATAGACAGTATGCCTATGCACTCTGCACCAGGCCCTGACTCTTGGAACTCTATATTCATCAAGAACTGTAAAAAACGTTATCGCAGGCCCTTCACATTCTTTGGAGACAAAGCCAAGATACTGGCATTGTCCCTGACATACTAAAAACAGCAGAGATAGCACCGCCCCATAAAGGAGGAAATAAGGCAGAGGCAAAAAACTACAGACCGATAGCACTAACATCGCACATCATAAAAATCTTTGAGAGAATGCTAAGAAGTAAGATCACAAAATACATGGAATCACAGCATCTCCATAACCCCAGACAACATGGTTTCAGAACAGGGCGCTCTTGCCTATCACAGTTGCTGGACCACTCTGACATGGCACTAGATGCCATGGAAGACAAACAAAACGCTTTGACAAAAAAAAGCCTTTGACAAATGTGACCATTGTGTTATTGCACATAAAATGCGTTCAAAAGGAATTACCGGAAAAATAGGCAGATGGATATACAACTTCCTGACTAATAGAACCCAATGTGTAGTAGTCAACAAAATAAAATCTGGACCATCAACCGTAAAGAGCTCAGTCCCCAAGCGTACTGTGCTTGCTCCAATACTTTTTCTCATCCTCATATCGGACATAGACAAGGACACAACCTATAGTACTTGATCATCCTTTGCAGATGACACTAGAATCTTCACGAGAGTAGGCAACATAGAGGACACGGCAAACCTCCAATCAGATGTAAATCAGGTCTTTCTATGGGCTACAGAAAATAACATGGTGATTAACGAACATAAGTTTCAGCTCATGCGCTACGGAAAAAATAAAAAATATAAAAACGGAAACCACTTACAAAACTCAGTCAAATCATAACATTGAACGGAAAAGCAACGTAAAGGATTTGGGTGTACTGATGTCAGAAGGCCTTACATTTAAAGAACACAATAAAGTAGCCGTCACAACTGCAAGAAAAATGACAGGATAGATAACAAGAACTTTTCACACTAGAGATGCTATACCGATGATGATAGTTTTCAAGACGCTAGTGCTCTCTAGAGTGGAATACTGCTGCATAATGAAAGCCCCTTTCAAAGCTGGAGAAATTACTGACCTATACTTATGCATTTATCTTCGGTTTAACACAACAGGCACCAGACACACGCTAGGCATCATACACACTAGGATAAAACAAACATTAGGCCAGAAGTCAGAAAAGAATTCAAAGAATTTTACTGGAAAGGCTTGCTGTTAGGAAAGGAAGTAATTGAGATGAATTAATGCACAGTATGTCAATTTTGTGAAATATATGATAAAGGAACAAAAACATTTATACCAAAACAAAGATGCAGAACTAGGAAACAGGATTTGTTCAACTGAAATTTCAAGACGGACAGAGACCAAAAGACACAAAAATGGAATCAATATACGAAGAGGCCAAACCCCCAAACATACCAGTAATACAAAGAGAAACAACTACACGGCAGTGAGGAGAGAGGCAGAAAGAAATTTTGAAAAAAAGGAACAAACAAATGTAAAGTAGAACAAATCATATTCTATAAATACAGCAACAACCAATTGCAGGTAAAGGATAATATTCAGAGCTTTTAAATGCATGGATGGCGAAATACTCAAGAAATTGTTCACGACTTTTGTTAGACCAAAGTTGGAATATGCAGCGGTTGTATGGTGCCCATATCTTAAGAAGCACATAAACTGGAAAAGGTGCAAAGACATGCTACTAAGTGGCTCCCAGAACTGAAGGACAAGAACTATGAGGAGAGGTTAGAGGCATTAAATATACCAAATATACTACACAAATATATATACTACACATGCACAATAAACTACCCTACACAGGCTGAGTATGGTGTGTACAATAAATTATTAGCTAAAAGATAAGACTGAGTTTGTATAAATGGGGGTTAAGTCAGAGTGGGAAAATGTAAGTGGAGTGCCTAAAAACCCTGTCCTGGGACCTCTGTAATTCATAATATATACAAATAATTTAGACTCAGGTTTGGTCAGCAATATTTGAAAATTTCCAGACGATACAAAAGGGATTTTTTTCTGGATTCAGGATTATTTTTTTATTGCTGAAAACAGGTTTTCAGCAATAAAAGAAATACAGTATTGCTGGAACAACCGTCGACATCTTCAAGAGAAAACCTGAACATCTTCAAGAAGTGAAGATGACCTTGAGAAGAAGTATAGGTTGGGAGAAGTATAGGTTAGGAATTGTCTCCAAAGAATTCTCAAAGAATTACTCGTTATTGCTATCCAAGATAATTAGACGAGCCAAAGCTAAATACTACGAAGATAAATTTACCCAAATAAAGAGTACCTTACCTAAAAATATGTATGTACCTTACGTAAATAAACATTTGATTTTGAAGTGCCGGACAAACAAGGCTGTGGTGGATATGTGGGCCTGAGGGGCCTGTCCAAGCAACAGCCTGTTGGACCAAGCTCTCACATGTCAAGCCTGGCCTTGGAAGGGCTTGGTGAGTAGAACAACTACCAGAACCCTATAATGCATGTATCAAGGTGTCCAGGCAGTGAGCACCACATAATGCAGTGCAGTCCTGTAAGAATAAGCACAGTAAGTATGGGCATGGAGGGGGTGCAGCAGTGGCTTGTGAAGGGCTGGAGAGTAAATGGACATGCCCAGGGGTAAAAAGCATTAGGGTAACAGAACATAGCCCATAAAAATAGTAATGACAATGAATGAATAATTATATGAATGCAATAATACTTCATATCTCAATAGGAATACTAAGCAGGATGCAAGACAAGGTACTGGTGGTGATAGTGGTTGGTACAAGTCCTCACATCCCCACAGACACCAGTAACAGCCCTCACCTCCCAACACAGTACCCTTGTAGCGAGTTAATCTTATACTCGCTTCATTATCTTATAGCATAACTAATTAACACTAATTACAGAAGCTACACAGGTGATACTTTGGTGTGAGTTGAGCGCACTGAGCGTCGGTATCGCTACACCCTTGTTCCTTAACAACCCTTTGGACCTTTATTACAGAAAAATAGAATCAATTAATTTAATAAAATATAAAATATAAGTGCTTACTTACGATAATACTATCGGTGGAACACAAAATCTTCTTCTTCTTGATAGTAGGTGCAGTTTGCATGAAGGGTTAGTCCTCGCCATGACTGAACTGACGACAAAATGGCCGATGTGTTGATATGGCGTCAGGTGACGCTGTGACGTCACAGGTGAGGGACGCTTTGCGCATTACTCCCTCGTACTTAAAAAGTACTACAGGTACTTTTTGGTTTTATTTTTGAATATGGCAGAAGTTGGACAGCTTTTCAAATCATTATAAGGGAGTGAGTTCCATAGACTAGGTCCCTTTATTTACATAGAGTGTTTACATAGATTAAGTTTGACTCTGGGGATATCAAAGAGATATTTATGTCTGGTGGGGACGTGGCCATGTGTTCTATTACATCTGTCCAGGAAGAGTTTCAGAACAGGGTTTGCAGTTAGAAAAAGGGCTTTATAAACGTAATTTACACAGGAGAATGTATGGAGTGAATTTGTTTAGCATGTTTAAGGATTTGAACAAGGGAGCTGTGTGTTGTCTGAAGGTAGAGTTATTTATTGTCCTGATAGCAGATTTTTACTGGATGATGATGGGCTTGAGGTAGTTTGCAGAGGTTGAACCCCAAGCACAAACGCCATAAGAATGATAGGGATAGATAAGTGCATAATAGAGTGAGAGGAGAGCAGAGTAGGGTACATAATATCTGATCTTAAACAGTATACCAACTGTTTTAGAAACCTTTTTAGTTATGTGTTGTATATGGGTGCGGAAGTTGAGTCTCTTGTCTAAGTATAGGCTAAGAAACTTTCCATCATTTTTATTGCTAATGTTTACATTATCTATCTGAAGCTGAATTGCATTTGTTGATTTGTTTCCAAATAAGATATAGTAGGTCTTTTCTATGTTTTGTGTGAGGTTTGTTGGTTGACATCCACAAGTAGACTTTTTTTAATTAATTGTTTACAACATTATTTAACAGGAGTGGGTTGGGGTCAGAGTAGATGAGTAGTATCATCAGCCAACAATATAGGTTTAAGTATGTTAGAGACATTAGGGAGATCATTGATGTATATAAGAAACAGGAGGGTCCTAGGATGCTGCTCTGTGGCACCTTTACGGTAATTAAGTGGTAGAGTGGGAGAGGTTATATCATTGATGGCTTCATATTGGTGTCTGTTACTAAGATAGGATCGGATATAGTTTAGGGCAAGGCCACGGATTCCATAATGGTGGAATTTAAGTAAGAGGTAGTTATGGTTAACAGTATCAAAGGCCTTTCTCAGGCCGATGAAGAGTTCAATTGGAAACTCACTTTTGTCAAGGGCTGAGAAGATTAAGTCAAGCAGACTAACAATAGCATCATTGGTACTCTTTTGGGAGCGGAAGCCAAACTGACAGGGACTTAGTATATTGAATTTTACAAGATTGGAGTAGAGCTGTTTGTAAAAAAAAAAAAAATAATTTTGATAATATAGGTAGATTCGATATGGGTCTGTAATTATTTATGTCTGCCGTGTTACCTCCTTTATGAACTGGCGTTACTCTTGCTTTTTTAAGGATATCAGGGAAGGTATGACACTCTAGGGATTTGTTGAACAGCAGTGCTATGGATGGTGCAAGGGCATGGGAGGCACGCCTGTGTACCATCGATGGTATTTCACTAATGTTCCCAGCTTTGGTTTTTAGCGAGTGAATGATGGACACAACATCTGTAGGGCTGACCGGAGAGAGGAGAAGAGAGTTTGGATAGCTGCGTGAAAGATATGTGGTAACATATGTCTGAGTCTCTGGGATTTTTCGGGCAAGGTGAGCACCAAACGATGAAAAGAAGCTATTAAATTCAGTTGCTGTTTCAAGATCTGTTGCAGGTGTATAACCATCCTTGGAGATTTTTATCTTATTATGTGAATGTTGTTTAGCTCCTAGGATGGTAGAGATGGCTCTCCATGTGCTTTTTATGTTGCCTTTTGCTTCTTTGAATCTATTCTCGTAATAGGAACGCTTTGCTCTTATTATACTGGTAAGCACTGATGAGTACCTCTTAACTACTTCTTTTCCAACTAGGCCAATCCTAAGTTTTTTTTTCATATTCATGTTTCTTGTCGATTACTTTAAGTATGCCATTAGTGAGCCAGGGATTATTTAACCTTTTTGCCAGTTACTTGCTTGGTGAGGAGAGGACAATAAGTATTGTAAAGGCTTTAAATTTTGGAAAGAGGCTAGTTAACGAATTATTATCCTGTGTATTGATAAATTTAGATTCCCAGTTTACATTGTGGAGGGCATTTGTGAGATTGCCTATTGCCGCTTCACATTGTAACCTAAAGGTAATTTTCTTGTTACCTGGTGGTGTTATGGCCATGTTCGCTACAAGGAAGGTAGGATAGTGGTCAGTTGTTCTGTCAGTGATTATACTTGATGTAAGAGGAGCTGTTATGTTGGTCCATCAGTGATCCAGGGTAGTCGCAGATGTTTGAGTGACTCGGGTGGGCCTGGTGATTGCGGGGATGAGCATACAGGAATTCATGCTGTTGAGGAAACAGTCTACTTGAGGGTTATTTTGTAGCCCTAGGTCAATATTGAAATCACCTCTGAGAACTATGTGATTTTTGTTGAGATTATTGTTTATGATAAGGTTCCTCAAGTTGTTATTGTATTTGTGTCTAGCTTCAGACACAAGCATGTTACAGTTATGTCTTAAAGAGTTGAGAGCAATTAAGGATGATAAAGAGTCACTTACAACTAATGTATCAAGTTTGGATACTTGTACACATTTCAGTGCAAGGAGCAAGGCAAATAGTTCAGTCTGAAGGATAGAGGCCCAGTTGTTTATACGGACTCCCCACTCAAAATATAAGTCATATCCTATTGCCAGGACAACTGCACTTCCAGCTGCACCCGTTGGGCGCTGTAGGAAACCTTCAGTGTATATGATTTGAGAGAGAGAATGCTCTGTGGACAGAGCATCAATATGGCTTAAGACGTTGAGCTTTGCCTCAAGACAAAGCTGGGACTGATCTCTAATTTGCTCCTTTGATGGAAAGGGAGGGATTAAAATTGAAAAGGGTGTAATTTCCTACAGTGCAGGAAAGTGCTATTGTTGTCTCTCTTGGTACAAATTATAAATCTGATACTTTCTGAGTTCAGTTCCAATTTTATTTATCTATTTGAAACAATGTTTACATTCAATAAAGAAATTCTGGAGGGCTTCTGTGCAAGGGTTAGGATGAGCTAGCCTAAGCATTTTTATACCAATTTGACAGTTATTTTCAGTAACACGATAAACAACGCTCGGAATATTAAGTTCCTTTCTCATATTAAGTATCTTTGTGGTACGAAGGCACCCAAGGATTATCCTCAAGGCTTCGTTCTGCAATTTTTCAAGCCCTCCAAGCTTTCTTTCAGGATGCCTTAAAGTTAGTTTAGTTCATTTATTATGCACCCCATACCCATCTTGTGGGCGGTAGTGGAAAGGGTTGCAGAGGCACATAATGGGCTCAGGGACTGAACCCAACAATTCATTTAGCTAAGCAAGTTACAATCTTGATGAGCTAGTTACAAAATTCAGTATAAGTCGTCACATCAACAATAGGTTCGAGATCGATCACAAGTACAGTTTCTAAATTAAGCAACTGACATATGTGGAGAGCTAGTGTCACAATTGATATGTTTGTCCTGCACACCGCTCCCCATCCAGTGGGCAGCGGTGGATAGGTTACAATCACTTAGTTACTACTTACAGTTAGCAAACTGGGGATATTTGGCTAAAATTTCTGGTACCAGATCATTTTGAATGAAATATTGACACATCGTTGGTACATTGGTTATAGAATTGTCTCTGAATTCACTATCACATAGTGACGGAGGGTGTGCGAATAATTTTGTTGACAGTTAACATTTGGTCAGGTCTACATCGGCAGATAATGGGAATTCCCAGAAATACTTGTAACCGAGTCTAAGCCGAGCAGTAGTAACATCTAGAAGTCTGCTGATTTTATTGGATGAACCATAGATGTGTGGCTCCTTTTGCATAATAGTATTGAACGAAAGTTAATCTCCCCAAACACTTTCGCGTTTTGGGCAAGTTACCCCTCCACTCTCTCCATTTTTGTTTGGACATTCCCTGGTAGTGCGCGGAAATACTGAAAAGTGTATACTCTTTTCAACTTTGTCACCTTAATTCTCGTCCTATGTCTTTCATTTTGGTATCAATGCGTTCGCAATAGAATTCCCAACAGAACTATGTGCATATAATGTCAAAGACAGCAGCGCGCTCCACCCGCCGACAAGATGAATGTAGGCCAAGGGTACCAGAAAAAGAAAGCTGAGCCACCCTCAGGCAACTCTCATTACATTAGAGAGCGTGATAATACTGAAAAGTGTATACCCTTTTCAACTTTGTTACCTCAATTCTCATCCTAGTTTTTTCAATTTGGCATCAATGTGTTCGCAATAGAATTCTCTACAGGACTAAAGGCATATAAACTCCAAAAGCCCGGCTTACCATCCGCAACAAACAGAGTAAGCGAGAGTGTGTTACCAGGGAGCGCACAAGAGCGATAAAATGTATACACTCTTTTCATTTTGGTCACCCCAATTGTCATCCTAGGTCTTTCATTTTGGTATCAATGTGTTAGCAATAGAATTATCTACAGGTTTAAATGCATATAAACTCCAAAAGCAAGGTGTACCATCCGCACAAAACAGAGAAAGTGAGAGAAAGTAACCCGGGAGCACTCTAGTGCAATGTAATGTGAACACTCTTTTCACTTTGGTTACCTCAATTCTCGTCATATGTCTTTCATTTTGGTATCAATGTGTTCGCAATTGTATCTGCTGGCATTTTACCCTTTGCTTGGATCTGAAGGGTTTTAGGCTCACCACGATGCAATCTGATAGTACCACAGGTGTATATACCTATCTTCAAGCAGCAATTCACTCATTCAAACCGACTTATAATAGTTATCCATATATAAATGGTAATCTTTGTTCTACCTGTTAACCTGTCATATGAAGAAAGATTGTCAAAGCTTATATTACATTCTCTAGAAAAGCAAAGAATTAGGAGTGACATATGGTAGAGGTGCACAATGGGATGAATGGACATAACAAAGGGGACATTAATGGGGTATTAAAAGTAGCAACACAAGACAGAACTCGAAACAAAGTGTAAAAATTGGAAAAATTTAGATTTAGGAAAGAACTGCATGAGTAAATACACTGGGTTTGTACCTTAAGGTTCATGTATGCAATATTACAGAGTTCCAGTTAACTCCCATGCATGCAATTAATTTATGTTATGTTTATGTTTTTTATGTTAAAATGTTTTTGTTGATTTGTTTGTATATTTTCATAAGTAAAGCATGCTTACCGTCTTATTCCAAGTTTTATGATAACTTTACAAGGTTTAAAACATAAAGTTCAATATATATTCTGGTTTTCACACAGGAATTATACGTTAATATAACATCATAATAACGTAATGATGTCGTGTAAATAACGTTATACTGACGTCATATAAATGTTATATTTATGTTATAAGAACGTAAATTGGATAGCTTTACAGAAAGTAAACAAAAAAAACTAAATGTTGACTGAAAATTATTTATTCTTAAATATAAAGCATGAAAACATTATAATACCATAGCATTCACTATTATTTTTAAATTTTTACATAAATCTTAAAAAACTGTGTCTCAAGAATATATGTTTTTAGTTATATCCTTTGGTTTTAAGAACATCAGATATACGTATTTTTGTCAAAAGTTACAGTATTACCTTTGTGGAACCATTTAAAAACGTCCACAAACGTTCTGTGTTTGCTGGGTTATAGAATCCGTGGCCTTACCCTGAACTGTATCCGATTTTGTACCCCCAAAATGTTTTCAATCCTATTATAGTGACAGACACCAATATGTAGCCATCAATGATACATCCTCTCCCACTGTACCGTAGGGGTGCCGCAGGGCAGCATCCTAGGACCTCTCCTATTTCGTATATACATCAATGATCTGCCTAATGTCTCTGACATGCTTAAAAAAATCCACTTGTGGATGTCAACCAACAAACTCACACTAAACATAGAAAATCATTTTACTTAAATAAATAAATAAATAAATTGTTAAAATATCTTTTTTTTTTTTTTGGTCAGGCTGGGTGAAGCAATGAAGGGCGATTTTGTTTTTATAATTAAACACTTTACTCCCCCCGCGGACACAAGATCGTGTCCGCCGGGGCTCACTTGAAGCTTCCCGAGTAGACATATTTTTTTGTCCGACGAACAAATATTTCTATAAAATTCAATTCTTAGCTGATCGACTTGGGAACAGTATGAACATGTTTACCATAAAATTTACGTTTTTTCTAACAGCCACATCGCCTATTTGGGAGAACGGTATTGTCTTGTATCTTCGTGGTAAGACTATTGTAGATCGCCAAGGTGTGGTAATGGGTAACATTTCGCCCACTTCCCACACTTTTGCGGGTGGGCCGCGATCATGATTCTACATTTATATGCATACGTCCGTGTAGGAAATTTTATTGCGATCTCAAAGATACCAAATTTAACGCTGTAGGACAAATGTGGAGTTGACAACCCTGAAAAGAATGGAAACATCTCGTCGCTGTTTGCAGCTCACGCCAAGTGATCCACTTAGTTTCTTTATTGGTAATGGTTTAAATCACAGTTTGGTGACATTTTATACATATGTTCTTCTAGAACATTCTATTGCGAACACATTGGTACAAAAGTGAAATGTGTACATCGAAAATTAAGGTCAGCACAGTGAAAAGAGTATACACTTTTCCGTGTTGCCACTCGATCGCCCGAAACTGTGATTCCACTTGGAGCAAGTTTTGGTCCTGTTTGTGGAGAGAATTAATTAATTATTAATTAAAGCAGCCAGGATGAGTGAAGCCATTAAAGGCGATTTTGTTTTTATTAATTAAAGCAGCCAAATGTTGCTGGCAAATACAATACAATACAACAATACAATACAATTTTATTTAGGTAAGGTACATACATACAAATTTTTTTTACAAGGATTGGTTGACTTATAGGTAGAGCTAGTACATACAATGCCTAAAGCCACTATTACGCAAAGCGTTTCGGGCATGATAAACTTAAATGACAAGCTTAATACTAATTGAGCATAATGAGTAGAATGAAAACAAGAAATGAAAACATAGATGAAAAAGCAGCACAAATACAATTATGTCGACAAACAGCGCTCTTTAAAGAAAAAACAGACATTGGTTGACAATAGAAGGGTAAGGTAGGTTACAGGGAATTTATTAGGTATAGCTTCGCTTTTAACTTAAACTGGTTGAGAGAGGTACAGTCTTTAACATGGTTGGGAAGGTCATTCCTCATTCTGGGCCCCTTGATTTGTAGAGCATTTCTAGTTTGATTAAGTCGTACTCTGGGAATATCAAAACTGTATTTATTTCTGGTGTGGTGCTCATGGGTTCTGTTACAACCTTCTATGAAGCTTTTGAGATCAGGATTGGCATTATAGTTTAGCGTTTTATATATGTATAATACACATGAAAGAATGTGCAGTGACTTAATGTCTAACATATTCAGAGATTTGAGTAGGGGTACCGAGTGATGTCTGGAGCCAGAATTGGATATTGTCCTAATAGCAGCTTTGTGTTGAGTAATTAGAGGACGTAAGTGATTTTGGGTAGTAGAGCCCCAAGCACAAATACCATAGTTGAGATATGGATAGATAAGGGAGTAATAGAGAGTCACCAGGGCAGGGCGTGGTACATAATATCTGATCTTAGAAAGAATGCCCACAGTTTTTGAAACTTTTTTTGATATGTTTAGAATGTGTCCCTGGAAATTCAGCTTGTGGTCAATGAGAATGCCAAGGAATTTGCCATCTAATTTGTTACAAATTTGGGTATTGTTTATTTTCAGATTTATTTGATTAGAGGATTTATTGCCAAACAGAATATAGAAGGTTTTGTCAATGTTAAGGGTGAGTTTGTTGGCAGTTAGCCACAGATGGACTTTATTTAGCTCAGTATTTACTGTGGCATTTAGAGCAAGGGGATCAGGACTGGAGTAAATGAAGGTTGTGTGGTCAGCAAATAGAATTGGTTTGAGGTGTTGGGAGGCATTTGGAAGGTCATTAATGTAGATGAGAAAGAGGAGAGGGCCAAGTATGCTGCCCTGGGGAACACCAATGTTGATGGGTAGGGTGGGAGAAATTGTATTATTCACAGAAACATATTGGAGCCTGTCAGTAAGGTAGGATTTGAGGTATTGTAGGGAGTGTCCTCTGACTCCATAATGATGTTATTTAAGAAGAAGGTTTTGGTGGTTGACAGTATCAAAAGCTTTACGCAGGTCCACAAACAACCCAACAGGGAACTCATTTTTATCAAGAGCTGTATGAATCGAGTTAAGCATACTAATAAGTGCATCGTTAGTGCTTTTTTTGGGTCTGAAGCCATATTGGCAAGGGCTAAGTATATTGAGTTTGGCTAGATATGAGTAAAGCTGCTTATAGATTAGTTTTTCAAAAATTTTTGACAAGTTTGGCAGGATAGATATAGGTCTGTAGTCGTTAACATCTGTGAGATTACCACATTTGTGGACAGGCGTTACTCTCGCTTTTTTTTAGAGTATCTGGGAAGGTTTGGAGTTCAAGTGACTTGTTGAAGAGCAAAGCAATAGCAGGGGCTAAAGATCTGGAGGCTTTTTTGTAAATTAAAGTTGGTATCTCCTCAAGGGCACCAGACTTGGTTTTAAGGGAAAGGATTATCTCATTGACGTTGTCATGTTCACAGAAAATGGTACCATCCGTTTTCTATGTGCGGCGGCTGAGACGCCAGAGAGAAGGAAGGTAAACAAGAGCGTACAGGACGCCCGCCAAGGTTGGTAGCTACTAGTCATGTAATCATATTAAGTATTAAAGTCAGTAACCAAGTCATGACTTTACATCAACCCTACAACCAAGACTTCCTCAGTAACACACAAACACCACATTGGCGACGAGGATGAACTGTGAACGCAGGTATTTGTTCAGTTTCAAACACAAGGGAGAAGCATGCTGCCTGGAGGAGGAAGAGAAGCTGTGAGCGCCATACCCGATGCTGTATGCTAACCGATGCTCCAATGCTGTGTGCTAAACGATGCTGTGTGCTAACCAATGCTGTGTGCTACCCAAGCTGTGTGCTACCAAAGCTGTGCTGAAGAAACTGTGTACTGAGGAATCTGCCGACGTTGTGTACGAAACGACGCTTTGATGTGTACAAAACCTGATGTTTTGGTTACGAAACGACGCTTCGTGCTACAAAATTCATCACACTGAATTGACTGCTGTACCAACTGCTGCACCAACTGCTGTACCAACTGCTGCCGTACCAACTGCTGTACCAACTGCCGTGCCAACTGCTGTGCTGCTGCTGTGAGTAGGAACAACACATGTACACAAGGGCTAGGTAAGAAGTCAGTTGCTGCTATATTGTGCACTGTTGTGAACTTTTGCATTAAAATGCTTGTGTGCTTTGCAAAATTAAAGTAATTACAGTGAATTCTTGACTAACATATACAGTGCAGTAAGTGTTTAATATTCTGAGGAACATTTAAGTGATAAGTTACATTTATTCAGTAAAAATGGCAAATATACCTCAGTTTCCTGCATTTGATCCTGACTGTGACCAGACAAACCTGTCACAGAGGTGGGTCAAATGGCTTAAAAGGTTTGAAAATTTGTTGATAGTTTCTGACATCAAAAGTGCTGAAAGAAAGCGTGCCTTTCTACTTCATTATGCAGGTGATAGAGTTTGTGACATCTTTGACACACTGAAAGACACTGGTGGTGCCAAAGATTATGACACTGCCAAAGCCAAACTAACAGAGCATTTCAAACCAAGGCAAAATACTGCTATGGAAATTATGCATTTCAGGAGAGCAAAACAACTCTCTAATGAAACTGTGGATCAATACCACACACGTCTGCAGGGTTTAGCAGCCCATTGTGAGTTTGCTGATGTTGACAAAGAAATCAAACAGCAAATAATTGAATCATGCACATCTACACGTCTTCGTCGAAGAGCTCTAGAACTTGTTGATGATGACAGTTCTCTTACCAAGATACTGGATATTGCTCGTCGAATGGAAGATGCTGCACGTGATGCTCGTGTCATGGAGTGCAGTGCCAATAACGGTTCTGCCACTGTTACTAACAGTGATGAGGTACGTAAGGTTCAGGGAGGACACCGTGATCAAAGAAGATATCATGGCAAACCTAACAGTAAATTGAGCCGAGAACCACATCACAACTGGAGTCAAGGAACAAGACTCAAACAGTCACGACGACCCACATCAGAGGGTGTCAACAATAAATGTTACAATTGTGGAGGAGACTACCCACACCAAGATAATGTTTGTCCTGCTCAAGGTAAGAAGTGCTATGAGTGTGGAAAACTAGGTCATTTTGGTGCTATGTGTCGTTCTGCACTAAAGAAACCACAGTCAGTGAATAAAAGCACTGTACGAGGATCAGGTCATAGGGGTCGAGGTGGTAAACACAATATTGCACCTCATATCCAGAATGTTAATAATGTACAAGACAACATTTCATTACAACCAGTCTCAGATGACAGTGAATGTGATTATACTTATGGAGTACAAGCAATCACAGAATGGAATGATCTTCCAAACAACCCAGAGACATGTGTATACATTGCTGGTATTTGTCTCAAGGTTCTCATTGACACTGGATCAAACATTGACACCATTGCTGAGTGCCACTATGAAAAATTTAAAAAACAGTTCCCAAAGCTTGAGAACTATAATGGCAAAGCCACTGCCTATGCTTCAAAGTTAGCCTTGCCAGTGATTGGAACTTTAACTGCAGAGATTAAGTCAAAGAATGCAATGCTCATTACTACATTCCATGTTGTTAGGAATGCAAAGGAGTCTTTACTCAGTTACAAGACTTCAACCAAATTGGGGCTACTTCAGCTTTCTAATGCTGTAGCAGTGGAATCTGCAAACAATGTTGATGGTATTGTTGCTGAATTTTCTGATCGATTTAAATCCATAGGTTGTTATACTGATAGCAAAGTACATCTGCATATCAACCCAGATGTAATTCCAGTTGCCCAACCACATCGCCGACAACCATTCCATACTCGCAAGAAAGTCGATGCCGAACTGGATAGGCTGATAGAACTAGATATCATTGAACCAGTAACAGGCCCAACACCACGGGTAAGCCCAATTGTCACTCCACCAAAGCCGAAGAATCCAGATGAGATACGCATTTGTGTGGACATGCGTGTTCCCAACAAGGCAATAATGCGTGAACGCCATCCTACACCCACTGTAGATGATATGATTTACCGCTTGAATGGTGCAACTGTATTCAGCAAGTTAGATTTAAACAAGGGCTATCATCAGCTTGAACTTGATGATGAGAGTCGCTTCATCAAAACGTTTACGACACATCGAGGTCTGTATAGGTACAAGCGCCTGAGTTTTGGTATTAACAGTGCTGCCGAGGTATTCCAGCACATCATCAGCCAGGTATTGCAAGATATACCTAATGCTGACAACATGTCTGATGACATCATTGTTTATGGCCGTACCCAAGCTGAACACGACAAAGCTCTTCGTGCAACATTGCAACGCTTACGAGAAAAGAATTTGACGCTAAGCCGAGCAAAGTGTGAGTTCAATCAACATAAAATTGAATTCTTTGGACATGTACTTAGTGACAAAGGTCTGTCTCCAGATCCTAAGAAAGTTGCAGATATCAAGAATGCTGCACCTCCTTCAACGTCCACTGAAGTACATAGTTTTCTGGGAATGGCAAACTACTGTTCTCGCTTCATTCCAGATTTTGCTATCATTACGAAGCCTCTACGTGAGCTCCTGAAGAAAAATGCATCATGGTACTGGAGCGATATCGAGCAAAATGCATTTGATGCTGTGAAAGATGCACTAGTAGAGAATGCGACTGCTGCGTATTTTGATCCATCAATGGACACTGAGTTAACAGTGGATGCTAGTCCTGTTGGTTTAGGTGCTGTTTTAGCCCAACACAAACCTGGTCAACCAGATTCCAGAGTAGTAATTGCCTACGCCAGCCGTTCTCTCACAGATGTTGAGCAACGATACAGTCAGACAGAGAAGGAAGCTCTTGCTCTTGTATGGGGCTGTGAACACTTCAATGTGTATCTGCTTGGTGCACCCTTCACCACGATAGTCACTGACCACAAACCGTTGGAGACCATCTTCAATAATCCAAAGTCCAAACCACCAGCTCGCATTGAGAGATGGGCTCTTCGTCTGCAACCATACAACTTTACGGTGAAATACAAGCCGGGTGCAGGCAATCCCGCTGATTACATCAGTCGACATCCTGCAAACAGTTTCACCATCACCAAGCATCAGCAAGTTGCCGAGGAATATGTACACTCTGTAACCTGTGATGCAGTCCCTAAGGCTCTTACTCTTGATGAAATCCGTACTGCAACCCTAGAGGACCCAACTCTGCAAGCAACAGTGGATGCATTGACTAAGAAAAAGTTTCCACGCATCCCACCCTCAGGAGTTGACCAAGATGCATTCAAAGCACTTGAACGCATCCAGACAGAATTAAGTGTTACACAACAACGCGACACTGTGCTGCGAGGTACTCGTATCGTGATTCCAGCTGTTCTCCAGCAACGTGCTCTGAAGCTTGCACATCAAGGACACCAAGGTCTTGTTAGGACCAAACAGCTGCTACGAGAAAAGGTGTGGTTTCCTGGCATTGATCGTCAAGCAAAGGATATGCATGATGCCTGTGTCCCTTGCCAAGCTGCAGTGGATACTTCAAGACCAACACCTCTACAACCTTCACCACTACCTGCTGCACCATGGATGGAAGTATCAATGGACTTCTGCGGACCACTACCAACTGGAGAGTACTTGATGGTAGTCATTGATGATCACTCACGTTATCCAGAAGTAGAAATCATCAATTCCACATCTGCAAAGGCCGTCATCCCGAAACTCGACAAGATCTTTTCAAACTTTGGCATTCCCGAAATTGTCAAGACAGACAATGGACCGCCATTCAACGGACAAGACTTCGTCAACTTTGCTGAGCATATTGGATTCAAACACCGCCGTGTGATGCCACTACATCCTCAAGCAAATGGAGAAGTTGAGAGATTCATGCAACCTCTCATGAAAGCGGTACGCTGTGCTCATGCCGAAGGACGATCCTGGAAACAAGCTATGTATGCTTTTCTCAGGAACTACCGTGCAACACCGCATGGAACACTGGGCAAGTCACCTGGTGAACTTTTATTTGGACGTCCTATGAGAATCGCACTACCCGTCATGCCAGCCGAGGTAACGGATAAACGTCTCGCTCAGAAGGATGCACTAGCCAAGGGCAAAATGAAAATTGCTCATGATCAACGTGCAAAGGAACAGTTCATAAAGGTTGGTGACACTGTTCTTGTTAAAAAGAAAAAAGACGGAAAGTTAGATATGCCATATGATACAAAACCATATAAAGTGATTAGTGTAAAAGGAACTATGGTAACAGCTAGTAATAGAGATCATAGTATAACACGTAATATGGCTTATTTCAAAGTGATTCCAACTAGTGTAGAAAATGATGAAGTGCAAAGTCGTGCAAAAGAAAAAGAAAAAAATAGTTATAACCCGACAAACAATTCATCAAGGGATGTTATTGTATTTGGGGACTCACGTCCTAAACGTCATGTTAAACGCCCTACACGATTTGATGATTAATTGTGTTCCTATGTAATGAAAAGTATTTACTTATGCTAAACTAAATTTAATATTGTTTGAATAATGCAGATATCTCATTCAATATTTTGTAACTTTGTAGTACAGTTTCTTTCATGTTTGTTTAACATTGCATATGTATTTTTAACATTGAAATCCTTTGTGGAAAAGATTAAGTTGTTTAAATTCTTTGTGTGCTTAATTAATGTTAAATGTATGCAGTATCTCTTGATATGTTAATAACTTACTTTGTGTCAATAACTTTGCTTTGTGCTACACGCATGGTAGACATCCTGTATTCATTCTTTTTAAAGAAAAGGAGGGATGTCATGTTCACAGAAAATGGTACCATCCGTTTTCTATGTGCGGCGGCTGAGACGCCAGAGAGAAGGAAGGTAAACAAGAGCGTACAGGACGCCCGCCAAGCTTGGTAGCTACTAGTCATGTAATCATATTAAGTATTAAAGTCAGTAACCAAGTCATGACTTTACATCAACCCTACAACCAAGACTTCCTCAGTAACACACAAACACCACAGACGTCAGTGGAATTAATAGGCTTTAGGTACAGAGACTGTGGATAGTTACCTGTAAGATAGTCCTTAATGTCTGTACTGGAAGATGGAATATCATTTGCAAGGGATGAACCAATGGAAGAGAAGAACCTATTGAACTTAATAGCAGAATCAGAGGCTGAAAGCTGACCATCGTTATTAGACAGGAGAGTCGGTTTGTTATTTAAAGACTTCTTTGATCCCAATATTTGAGAAATTGTTCTCCAAGTTTGTTTAATGTTGCTCTTTATTTGGGTAAATTTATCTTCGTAGTATTTAGTTTTGGCTCGTCTAATTATTCTAGACAGCAATAATGAGTAATTCTTTGAGAATTCTTTGGAGACAATTCCTAACCTATACTTCTTCTCAAGGTCATGTTTTTTATTAATAGATTTAAGTATTCCCTTTGTAAGCCAGGGATTGTTAAGCCTTTTGGTTGTGACTTGTTTTGTAAGCATAGGACAGTGAGTATTATAAAGGCTAAGAGTTTTTTGAAGAAAAGATTGCACTGCTAGGTTGATGTCCACTATGTTACCTAACTCGGACTCCCAGTTGACATTATCAGCAGCAGTTATAAAAATGTCTATAGCAGTTTCATTGTGTAGTCTAAAACGTATCACTCTTGACTCAAGAGGTGGTTTGCTAATGTTAGTTAAGAGAAATGTGGGGTAATGGTCTGTAGTGCTATCGGTGATTATACCTGAAGTAAGCGGAGAGGTTATGTTTGTCCAGATGTGATCTAGCGTCGTGGCAGTGCTATCAGTGATTCTAGTAGGTCTAGTGATTAAGGGTATGAGGAAGCAGGAATTCATACAGTTGAGGAAGCTAACAGCAGTAGGGTGTTCAGGCTCGCAGAGGTCAATATTAAAGTCCCCTGCGATAATTAGGTGGTTTTTGTTCAGTCTGTTATCAAGTATTAGATTTCTAAGGTTTGAGTTGAATTCGGACACATCAGTGTTAGGAATTCTATAAACTGCACCCACAGTCAGGACAGACTCGGCACCCTTGACTCTGAAGCTGGCGAAGATATACTCCCCATAGCAGTCTCTGGTTCTAATTTCTTTTAAGCATGTTAGTTCTTGGTGGTAGTAAAGAGCAGTGCCACCACCTCTCTGAAGTTGACGACAGTTGTGAATTGCTGAGTAGTTAGGCATGTTAAAGAGCTGAGTAGTATCCTCTTTCAACCATGTTTCAGTAAGTATAATAAAAGAGAATTTGTTGTCAATAGCTTCAATCATAGCACTAACATCATCGAAGTGTTTACCTAGGGATCTAACGTTCAAATTGATTACAGAGATATTGTGATTATGAGTTAATACATTGTTTACTTCATGTGCTGCAAAATATCTGCAATTTAGATCATTAAAGTGATAATTGTCATAGATAGTGGATAAGAGGTTAAGTTCAGGGTCTATACTTGTCTGCATAAAAAAAGCTGATTGCAGGAAAAACAAGGGAAGAAAGGCAAATTACAAGGTAGAAATAAGCTATAAAATAGGGAAAAAAATGTACACAATACTGTACAAAGCAAACACAAAAGGGGCTTACAGGGGTACAATGGAGTAAGGGAGTATGGCTAGGCTAGGCAACCTAGGTAATAAATGAGATTAACGAAAAAACATATAAACATGGACTATACAAAACACAAGATATAGAAATACAAAACAAAAATATAAACAAGACTAAGCAATACAAAAACAAATTGAGCAAAAATGAAAAATGAGGTAGATTGCTTACAAGTACCCTCAGGTATACTGTAAGTAACAATTTGCAATTTGAGATGCAGGCAAAGCCAGGGGTACAATGGAGTAAGGGAGCATGGCGAGGCTAGGCAACCTAGGTAATAAATGAAATGGCAAGTTTCTTGGCCTATTCCTAGACAAGAGACTCAACTTCAGCACCCACATTCAACACATAACTAAGAAAGTTTCTAAGACAGTTGGTATACTCTCCAAAATCAGATATTATGTTCCTAACTCTGCTCTCCTCTCACTATATTATGCACTAATCTACCCCTATCTTAATTATGGTATCTGTGCATGGGGGTCTACCACTGCAAACCACCTTAAGCCCATCATCACACAGCAAAAATCTGCTATCAGAATAATAACTAACTCTGCTTTCAGACAACACTCAGCTCCCTTGTTTAAATCTCTAAACTTGCTAAATATTAACTCCCTCCACACATTCTCTTGTGTCAACTACATTTACAAAACCCTGTTCTTAAATGCAAACCATGCTCTGAAACTCTCCCTGGACAGATGTAATAGGACCCATTATCACCACACCAAAAATAAATATCTCTTTGATATCCCCAGGGTCAAACTTAATCTGTGTAAACACTCTATGCAAATTAAGGGACCTAGTCTATGGAACTCACTCCCTAGTGAATTGAAAAACTGTAAAACTTTTGCCTTATTTAAAAGCAAAACCAAAAAGTACCTAACTTCATCTATTTAGTTTCCTACACTGAGCTTTAAATTTGCTCTGTACCTAGTGGTACCCAATCTCCTAATTTTTATGTAATATCAAACAACCTTATCATTGTGTTCATTGTTGTCTTCTTTTATGTGCTAGCCATATGCTGTATTGTGACTACCAATTTTTGTCAACTACCATTCAAGCTGTCATTGCAATCAATCTTATATTGTTTCTGCTGTATTGTGCCTACCAATTTGTTGTCAACTACCATTTTAAGCTGTCATTGCAATCAATCATAGCTACCTATGTGCTTTAATATACTGTACCTATAATTTTCTCTCATCTTTTTTTTTTTTTTTTTTTTCATTCCATGTAATCTGTTATCATTTTTTTGTCTATAAATTTTGCAAGTATTTACCTCCTTAAAATTTTCTTAGATTAAGGACCTGCCCGAAACGCTGCGCGTGCTAGTGGCTTTACAAGACTGTAATTACCATAATTGTATCCTCACATTCCTTATGTACATTCTTGTATATGCATAAATAAATAAATAAATAAATAAATAAATAAATAAATCAAAGAAAAGTTGAATAATAAGCATAGGCAAATTTAAGCTAATGATTATTAACTATAAATAGTTCAGTTATGACTGTATAATTAATAAGACCTGAAGAACTATTTATGCACTCAATTAAATAATTTCAGTAAATGACTAGTTAAGAGTAAGTTAAAAATCAAGTCAGAAAATGAAACAATGAGACTTAGGAAACCTAGCCCAACTAGTTGTCAGGGGGTTAATTAAGTTAATTCACTGGGAGTGATAATGAGCTGAGACAGACCACATTGGGAGAGGAAAGCGTTGAGGTTCTCTTCTTTAGTAATTGTGAACATTTTGCCCTGGGGCAAAAGTGGATGGTGTGGTGCTGCCTTCAGGTGTGGATCTGCCTTCAGGTGTGGTGCTGCCTTCAGGTGTACTTAAACAATTAGAAATAAACACATATTTCTATACAGAAATTCCAGATAAGCATAAAAATTACTCAAAGCTTCTAGTACTTCCAGAAGGAATAAAAAAAAACAAAAAAAAAGAAAAAACAGCAAGAACTAATTGTTTAGAGCAGTTTTTAGTTTTTTTAAACCAAGAGCATAAATAATCAAACAAAGGAAGCATGGTTAAATATCAATTAAGAACTTTTAATGTTATTTACTACTAATCCTTACATTCACTTAATATACCAGAATAATATGGTATTTGCAGAGGACTTATTTCTTTTGAAGGTGTATTCTCATATGAAGATGGCGAACACTTCTTCTTGGATTGAGATGAGTGATGATTGCCTGAAATTATTTAAATTGTTTAATGTATTGAATGGCATTTTTCAAGTTGCAAATTTTTTTAAATTACTGTAGTAGGTTATCAATGCTTACGTTTGTTATTCTCGGAATTCTCTTCTTCATATTTGAAGCATGGTTTCCTTTTTCGTTGTCGAGGATAGCCCATATCGTCTTCAGTTTCGACATTTGAAGTGTCTTCCGCAGCTAAGCATCTTCGTTTTGCAACGTCAAAATCATCTGTAATAATTGAATATAATTAGTAATATATCAGCGAGATATATATTTATCGTTACCTAGTAGAGTAGTGAACACTAAGAAATAACTTAAATCAGCTTCGTAAAGAGATGTTTACTAATACGACGTACATGATTTGGAACTTATAACCGGGGCACAAAAGTCTTAAGTAGCTATGAGGAAACCCATCTTGTGATTAAAATATAATTATAATGCTGTTTTTGTCTGCAGTGTTAAAGTTATGGTGAATGAATGAATAGGTGTCTTGTATCTTAAATCTTAATAATTATAAATTTAATACCTACCAGTTGTTGATACGACATGCACTCGCCAGTTTGTCGTGTCTGGCTTTTCTTGCTTTTGGGCACTAACTGTATGCCTGCTCCGTGGCCACCAGCACAATATGGTTTCCTGAAAAGTCAAAATAAACTGTTACATGCTAATTTTAGCACTAATTTGGAATATTTTTAAACCAACTCAATATATGCAATTTTTTAGTTTCAAAGTAATGCTTACATCATCAGATTTTTCAATCCAGGTTGTGGAGATGATACCCACACTATGATCATTGAAGCCTACCACTGCATACCGCTTTTCAGATGTCATCTACAAAATTGAAAAATCTTATTAAGGGTTGTTCTCCCCAAAAAAAGAAATTAGCATAAAGTTGGTAATAGATTTACTTGATTATGTCAATCATAGATTAGCCACATTTGTAAATGATTTTCGGTTGGTATAAACAGTAGCTGCCATGTATGGACTAAAAGGCTTAATACAGTTTTATCTCTTAATGTGCTCTCAAAATATTAATAATTTTCATGAAATACAGGCTAATGGGATTTTTAAACAGGTAAATATTGGTCAAAAGATAATAACTTTAATAAAAAACAAAATTGTGAATCTCATTAACTTACAATATTAGTTCAAACTATTATTAAAGAATGGATACAGTATTTAAATGCGTACTTGTCATAAGTCATGTAGTATTGACAGAAAAGTATTTGCGCTTTCTGTCTCGATCATCATACCTGTGCGGTTTAGTTTTCTTGCTGGAATCACCTTCATGGATGAATTCCTAGTGAGAACCTTAAATGCTCCAATTAATTTGGAGTTACAAGGTTTCTCAAAGAGAGGTATACTTCTCGAATATACCCTGCAAAGGAACATGCTGTCTCCATTTTCATCGGTGTCACTGACAGTGTCCAAAACTTGGCAGCAAGTTTCATTATTCAGCAAATAGGCATTGTTTGGTGCCTTGATATATATATATTTTATGTTCTGTATTTGGTGTATAAATCCTTTGAGCATGCTGCATCAAATTCAGCCTCTTTGCAATTTGAACAAGAGGGTTTTTACTTGATCGAACCATATTCTTAACCTGCTGCAGGTAATTTTCAAATGGAAATGCTGAACATCTGTCCAAACTACCAAACTCTTTGGCATCAGAGGATGTGTGTGTTAGGCAGTGTACATTGTACACTAAAAAATCCTTACCATACAGCTCACGAGCCTTTAACACAAAGTACAGCAAAAGATCATGTGCATATTGGCTGTAATTTAACTGAATCAATTTAGGTGAAACAAGAATAGAAATGGCTACACTCAGAGTCAGGAAATGGTCATACAATTCTTTGGGTAAGATCCCCTTCAGTACAATCTTACCGGTGTAGAGAAGGAGTTGCCTGTATTCAGTCGCTTTCCATCTATCAACCTCTGAAAGACTTCGAGGTTTACGTGCAAAGTGCATAGGCACAAATTTTGTTATTTTAATTAGACGCTGACTAATTTCATCAACTTGGCGAGCACATAATTTTACGTTTTTATTTCGTATCCAGGCAAGAAGTAACCTTTTCATAACCCCAAGACATATCTGATGCATATAGTCTATGGGAAAAGTACTCACCATATTTATATTTAAGTCACAGAATGGTGATCTACCATGGTGATGTTGAGAATTAGATTGATTACGAAAATCTTCATCGGTTCTGAGTTGTAAATTTTTCACTTGTTGATAAGTCATTCTTCCATTCCAAACACCCTCTTGGGTACATCTATCACACCCAAAGTAGCCAGAGTGGAGTTTGATTGCCTTCACCATTGCTTTTGCTGGGGCATCACATATGACTCCTTTTAGTTTTACTGACAATGTTTTGTCATCATTTTTAAACCCATAGTGCATAATTTTTTTTCAAATCCTGAATGAATTCATTTAAAAAATCTAAATCACTAGGTTTAGAGCTTCCGTATGTGAGGACTACTGGGAAAACTCTTATAGGTTTGACATTATTGATAGCACAAATAACAGGCCATAAACTTTCATTTTTACTTCTAAATATTGGCAAACCATCAATGTTGCAAATTAAAGATATTTCTGCCAAATCTCTTATTGTTGATTTAGGATACAGCCTTAAAGTTTTCAACATTTCCTCCTCTAACCCCAAGTATATATACATCATGCCTGATTTAGTCTCGGTAGGTATATGTTTAACTGTACTCAGTAACGAACGAGCTGTTTTTGGCAAGTCAGCATGTCCCTGTTTTCTCAATTTTTTTAATAAATTATCAATGGCATTGTGTGTCATGCCATATTTATTGACCCATACTAACAATATATCTGATAATGATTTATCATCCTCATCACCACTGCTCTCTGACTCTGATGATATTGGGTCATGCTCATCAATCATGTCCCAAGTCCAATCTCTCTCTGACTTTCAAGAGAAGATGATGCATCTTCATTGGCTCCACAACCAATATTAGGTTCTGAATTAGATGACAAAGCAGCATGGTCATCATCTATGCTGTTTGTTGTAACATTAGCCAAAGGATCCTGATTCAACAACTGAATCTCAACCTCATCACTATTTTCATTTTTGCCACGCTGGGACGCCTGTTCTTTTAGGCGTCGCTTTTTGGCCCGTGACATACGCTGCCATCTTGTGTGGTATTCTCTTCTTTTTTCTATAATGTGTGCATACATTCTGAAGGAGAAAGGCCAAGTGCTACATTACCAATTACTATTACAAGATTATTAGTAAAGTACTAATAATACTTGACTTGCTGTCGTCTGACGGCAAGTCAAGTATTATACTTGACTATTACTACTCGATTAGTAATACTTGACAAGTACTAATAAAGTACTTGACTTTGCTGTCGTCTGACGCGGTTGAGTGCACGCTACCCTCCTCACTCTAAGCTGTATATCAGCCCTGAAACTATCGCCAGATGATGTAGACCGCCACCCACAGGCAGCTAAGTACATGGAGTCCAAGCATGTTATAGCAAAACCAAAGTAACCGACCAAAATCAACTCATTCCATCTCAAATAAGTTTCAAAACAATCCTGTACGGCTGTGAGTACAGTGCATGCTGCCGCCATCCGCGCTGCTTGACGCAAGTTTCTTCACAAAATATACCCCCAGTCCATTCTAACCAATCATGTCTCCAAAAAATATGACTGTGCAGGGAAATACGGACAACAAACCCCTTACCAAGGCATCCATCCCGGCCAACTCTAACAATATTCGTGTTTTTCCGTCTGGAAGCTCTGGGGTCCGGGGCGACGGTGCTGCCCTCCCCTCCACCCCATTGAGCAAGTTGAGCAAGGGAGCAGAGTGCTCTCAACCCTCTCCTATGGACATATGCTAGCATCCCAGTTTAAGCAACTCAAGCGAGCTTCCGGTCCTTCAAAGGAATTCACAAACTGGACCGAGAACCAGTGGTTCAAAAAGTTGTGCCTAGTCCTCGAGTCTCAAAATACTATCATCTTGAGTCTTCTAAATGAGAATCTAGCGAACCGCGCTAATCTCCAACAACAACATCAAGAAATAACCCTCCTCCGCGAGGATATTAGAAACTGCAAGGCTAGCCAAGACCAACTACAGCATGATTTGAATGACCTCCGCGAGGAAAACAACCTTCTGAAAACTGATGAAGCCATAAAAAAACAGGAGGAAGCTCTCAGCAAAATGACTGCATGTATCAGTACATTTTCAGCCCAACGTTCCGTCTCCCAGGATGAACAAGACCAGCAAAAGCTGCTAGACTCTGTTATCGTGTCGTCCCAAGATATACCTGTGGAACTTGAAGGTGAAAATTGTGTCGAAATAGCTCAGGATCTCTTAAAAAACAAATTGCAGCTCATTCTAAACAAAACTGACGTTGTTGCTGCCTACAGAGTAGGCAAAAAGAATCCATCATGTCAAAACCAGCGGAAAATTCGCCTGAAGCTGTCTTCCCAGTTCACGAAATCCCATCTAGTCCGGACAGCTGCATCCCAACGGAAGGGATTATACATCAACGAGTGCTTGACTAGGAACAGACAGCAACTCCTCTACCGCCTGCGTCAAATCCGTCAAAAAAACCCAGATGCGATTCATCAGTGCTTCGTTAGAGATGGACTGATAAAGGTGAGAAAAACCGCAGAGGGCAAAATGTTTACAATTACTAAAGAAGAGAACCTCAACACTTTCCTCTCCCAATGTGGTTTGTCTCACCTCATTATCACTCCCAGTGAATTAACTTAATTAACCCCCTGTCAACTAGTGGGGCTAGGTTTCCTAAGTCTCCTTCTTTCATTTTCTGACTTAATTTTTAACTTACTCTTAACTAGTCATTTACTGATATTATTTAATTGAGTGCATTAATAGTTCTTCAGGACTTATTAATTATACAGTCATAACTGAACTATTTATAGTTAATAATCATTAGCTTAAATTTGCCAATGCTTATTATTCAACTTTTCTTTGATTTCATTTATTACCTAGGTTGCCTAGCCTCGCCATGCTCCCTTACTCCATTGTACCCCTGGCTTTGTCTGCATCTCAAATTGCAAATTGTTACTTACAGTGTACCTGAGAGTACTTGTAAGCAATCTACCTCATTTTTCATTTTTGCTCAATTTGTTTTTGTATTGCTTAGTCTTGTTTATAGCTTTGTTTTGTATTTCTATATCTTGTGTTTTGTATAGTCCATGTTTATATGTTTTTTCTTTAATCTCATTTATTACCTAGGTTTCCTAGCCTAGCCATACTCCCTTACTCCATTGTACCCCTGTAAGCCCCTTTTGTGTTTGTTTTGTACAGTATTGTGTACATTTTTTTCCCTATTTTATAGCTTATTTCTACCTTGTAATTTGCCTTTCTTTCCTTGTTTTTCCTGCAATCAGCTTTTTTTATGCAGACAAGTATAGACCCAGAACTTAACCTCTTATCCACTATCTATGACAATAATCATTTTAATGATCTAAATTGCAGATATTTTGCAGCACATGATGTAAACAATGTATTAACTCATAATCACAATATCTCTGTAATCAATTTGAACGTTAGATCCCTAGGTAAACACTTCGATGATGTTAGTGCCTTGATTGAAGCTATTGACAACAAATTCTCTTTTATTATACTTACTGAAACATGGTTGAAAGAGGATACTACTCAACTCTTTAACATGCCTAACTACTCAGCAATTCACAACTGTCGTCAACTTCAGAGAGGTGGTGGCACTGCTCTTTACTACCACCAAGAACTAACATGCTTAAAAGAAATTAGAACTAGAGACTACTATGAGGAGTATATCTTCGCCAGCTTCAGAGTCAAGGGTGCCGAGTCTGTCCTGTCTGTGGGTGCAGTTTATAGAATTCCTAACACTGATGTGTCCGAATTCAACTCAAACCTTAGAAATCTAATACTTGATAACAGACTGAACAAAAACCACCTAATTATCGCAGGGGACTTTAATATTGACCTCTGCGAGCCAGAACACCCTACTGCTGTTAGCTTCCTCAACTGTATGAATTCCTGCTTCCTCATACCCTTAATCACTAGACCTACTAGAATCACTGATAGCACTGCCACGACTCTAGATCACATCTGGACAAACATAACCTCTCCGCTTACTTCAGGAATAATAACCGATAGCACTACAGACCATTACCCCACATTTCTCTTAACTAACATTAGCAAACCACCTCTTGAGTCAAGAGAGATACGTTTTAGACTACACAATGAAACTGCTATAGACAATTTTATAACTGTTGCTGATAATGTCAACTGGGAGTCCGAGTTAGGTAACATAGAGGACATCAACCTAGCAGTGCAATCTTTTCTTCAAAAAACTCTTAGCCTTTATAATACCCACTGTCCTATGCTTACAAAACAAGTCACAACCAAAAGGCTTAACAATCCCTGGCTTACAAAGGGAATACTTAAATCTATTAATAAGAAACATGACCTTGAGAAGAAGTATAGGTTAGGAATTGTCTCCAAAGAATTCTCAAAGAATTACTCATTATTGCTATCTAAGATAATTAGACGAGCCAAAACTAAATACTAAGAAGATAAATTTACCCAAATAAAGAGCAACATTAAACAAACTTGGAGAACAATTTCACAAATATTGGGATCAAAGAAGTCTTTAAATAACAAACCGACTCTCCTGTCTAATAACGATGGTCAGCTTTCAGCCTCTGATTCTGCTATTGAGTTCCATAGGTTCTTCTCTTCCATTGGTTCATCCCTTGCAAATGATATTCCATCTTCTAGTACTGACATTAAGGACTATCTTACAGGTAACTATCCACAGTCTCTGTACCTAAAGCCTATTAATTCCACTGACGTCAATGAGATAATCCTTTCCCTTAAAACCAAGTCTGGTGCCCTTGAGGAGATACCAACTTTAATTTACAAAAAATCCTCCAGATCTTTTGCCCCTGCTATTGCTTTGCTCTTCAACAAGTCACTTGAACTCCAAACCTTTCCAGATATTCTAAAAAAAGCGAGAGTAACGCCTGTCCACAAATGTGGTGATCTCACAGATGTTAACAACTACAGACCTATATCAATCCTGCCAAACTTGTCAAAAATTTTTGAAAAACTAATCTATAAGCAGCTTTACTCATATCTAGCCAAACTCAATATACTTAGCCCTTGCCAATATGGCTTCAGACCCAAAAAAAGCACTAACGATGCACTTATTAGTATGCTTAACTCGATTCATACAGCTCTTGATAAAAATGAGTTCCCTGTTGGGTTATTTGTGGACCTGCGTAAAGCTTTTGATACTGTCAACCACCAAAACCTTCTTCTTAAATTACATCATTATGGAGTCAGAGGACACTCCCTACAATACCTCAAATCCTACCTTACTGACAGGCTCCAATTTGTTTATGTGAATAATACAATTTCTCCCACCCTACCCATCAACATTGGTGTTCCCCAGGGCAGCATACTTGGCCCTCTCCTCTTTCTCATCTACATTAATGACCTTCCAAATGCCTCCCAACACCTCAAACCAATTCTATTTGCTGACGACACAACCTTCATTTACTCCAGTGCTGACCCCCTTGCTCTACATGCCACAGTAAATACTGAGCTAAAGAAAGTCCATCTGTGGCTAGCTGCCAACAAACTCACCCTTAACATTGACAAAACTTTCTATATTCTGTTTGGCAATAAATCCTCTAATCAAATAAATCTCAAAATAAACAATACCCAAATTTGCAACAAATTAGATGGCAAATTCCTTGGCATTCTCATTGACCACAAGCTGAATTTCCAGGGACACATACTAAACATATCAAAAAAAGTTTCAAAAACTGTGGGCATTCTTTCTAAGATCAGATATTATGTACCATGCCCTGCCCTGGTGACTCTCTATTACTCCCTTATCTATCCATATCTCAACTATGGTATTTGTGCTTGGGGCTCTACTACCCAAAATCACTCACGTCCTCTAATTACTCAACACAAAGCTGCTATTAGGACAATATCCAATTCTGGCCCCAGACATCACTCGGTACCCCTACTCAAATCTCTGAATATGTTAGACATTAAGTCACTGCACATTCTCTCATGTGTATTATACATATATAAAACGCTAAACTATAATGCCAATCCTGATCTCAAAAGCTTCATAGAAGGTTGTAACAGAACCCATGAGCACCACACCAGAAATAAAAACAGTTTTGATATTCCTAGAGTACGACTTAATCAAACTAGAAATGCTCTACAAATCAAGGGGCCCAGAATGTGGAATGACCTTCCAAATTATGTTAAAGACTGTACCTCTCTCAACCTGTTTAAATTAAAAACGAAGCTATACCTAATAAATTCCCTGTAACCTACCTTACCCTTCTATTGTCAACCAATGTCTATTTTTTCTTTAAAGAGCGCTGTTTGTCAACATAATTGTATATGTGCTGCTTTTTCATCTATGTTTTCATTTCTTGTTTTCATTCTACTCATTATGCTCAATTAGTATTAAGCTTGTCATTTAAGTTTATCATGCCCGAAACGCTTTGCGTAATAGTGGCTTTAGGCATTGTATGTACTAGCTCTACCTATAAGTCAACCAATCTTTGTAAAAATTTATTGTATGTATGTACCTTACCTAAATAAAATTATTATTATTATTATTGTTATTATTATACTGTACTGCAAAATGCAAGTAAAATGGGGTAAACTAAACTTTGAAAACAAATAATAATTAAAACAGGTAAATTAGTAAAATAACAAAGGCTTAAGCAGACATGACTCTGCTTAAGCCATGTAAAGCAGACAGATAAGATGGCAATATATAAGGGGAAAAAATTAAAAAGCTAGGATATAAAACTAATTGTGATCAAAAGCATAAATTACTAAAGTAGGGGAAAAAATAACAAATGATTTCATAAAAAATTATCCAATTGCCAACAGCAACTTGGTGGTACGAGTCTAAGTCTAAGAAACAAAAACAATTTAAATGCTGTTATCTGCAATGAAACAATACATATTATTGCACGTACCGAAACATTGATGAATGTAAAAAATAGAGAACTATTTGCTGAATGTCCCATAAATGGATTTAAACTATTTCACACAAAGATATAATACACAAAGAGGGGGGAGAAGCCATGTATGTTAGGGAATATTTGAAATGTAGTCTCGAAAAGTACACAACTGTGATAGGAAAATTAGGTCACATGGAGGAGTGGGTCTGTATACAGTACTATGGAAGACCTTGTATGCTCGGAGTTCCTTAACATTACAAATGAGCTGGTAGAGGTATAGGGATTAAAAATAGAGAAAATAAATTTAGTGATTATTCTAATATACAAACCGCCAGATACAACGGCCGAGGAATTCACAGAACAGATAAACAAAATAGAGAATAGCCTTGATAATTTGGAGAACCCGATACCTGATATTATCTTCCTAGGTGACTTCAACTTGCATAGTCTAAGATGGAGAATAGCAAACAATAATATTATACCAGGAAATTTATCGAGACCTAACCACTCAGCTTCCTGGCAATACGTTAGTAATGAATAAGTATGATATATTTACTCATTATAATGTTGGTGCTGAATGTACAACACGAAAAAACATAATTTTAATCTGAAAAAGTATCTTTTTATAAAGAAATTAGACGAAAATAAAGAGCTGGTGACGCCAAATCAAGTCGACGATCCAAGCGTCGGTTAGGTTAGGTTAGGTCAACCTAACCTAACATTTATTTATTTATTTATTTATTTATTTATGCATATACAAGAATGTACATAAGGAATGTGAGGATACAAATATGGTAATTACAGTCTTGTAAAGCCACTAGCATGCGCAGCGTTTCGGGCAGGTCCTTAATCTAAGAAAATTTTAAGGAGGTAAATACTTGCAAAATTTATAGACAAAAAAATGATAACAGATTACATGAAATGAAAAAAAAAGATGAGAGAAAATTGTAGGTACAGTATATTAAAGCACATAGGTAGCTAAGATTGATTGACCTTATCACTGCTGCAGTCGCTAGGATTGACCTTATCACTGCTGCAGTCGCTAGGAAATCCAAGGTTTATGTGAACGAATGTCTTACCAGATTCAGACAAAATCTCTTATTTAAACTACGTGGAATTCGCAATAGATCCACTGCTATTAAACATTGTTTTGTGCGCGATGGTAAAATAATAGCTAGGAAGACTGACTCTGGAAAAACTTATGTCATAACCACTGAGGCACACCTCACTTCTTTCCTGGATGACTGTGGGATATCAGCTGAATAACCAGAACATAATTTGTAGTCTCACATACAACCAAAGTGTACTTAAGCTCTGCCTTTCCTTTCCAAAGGTGCTTATTTTTATTTTTATTTTAATTTTTACTTTATTTTTTGTTTGTCATCTTTGCCTGTTTTATACTCTTAATTATTTGTTCTTAGTTAATCCCCTTGTCACTAAACCTAGGGCTTTTTATTACCCTGTTAATTAACCATTACTAAGCTAATTATCTTCAAGATCATTTTTTTTATGATTATTATTTTTCTTATTATTTTTTATTTTACATTTATATTGCCAGTCTCTACTGATTTTTTGTGTTTTATTTTATGTAACTTCTGTGTCCTCCCTGGCTATCTATTGGATCTTTATTTTACTTCTAAATTGTTACTATTTTATTGTATCTGCTCTTATTCTTGTGTTTTGCTTTATCGTGTATCTTGTATCGTGATCCCTCTGCATCTCTATGCACACTGATATTGATCCTGATCAAAATCTTCTGTCTCATATCTACACCAACCAGCACATTGATCATCATTATTGCAAGTATTTCACAGCACACCAGGCTAAAAACAAACTCCAAAATAGCACCTATCTATCAGTTTATAACCAAAATGTTAGATCACTTGGTAAACATTTTGACGATTTAAATGCACTACTCGCAGCACTAGGTACTAACCTATCGTTCATTATTTTAACAGAAACTTGGCTAAATAAAGACTATACCCAACTCTACAACTTAGCTGGTTATAAAGCCATTCATAACTGTAGGCCTAATAAAAAAGGTGGTGGCACAGCTATATATTACCGAGATACATTTATCTGCAACAGTGTTATTAGTGACAGAGATGACTACTGTGAATATACTTTTGCTCAGTTTACAATTAAATCCCTTAAATCCTCTTTGACTATTGGAGCCATCTATAGATTTCCTAATACTAACATAGCTTCTTTCTCAGACAACCTAAGGAATCTTATTATAAACAACAATCTCAACAAAAACCACATCATTCTGGGAGGAGACTTTAATATTGACCTGGGTCAACAAAACTGCTCTCAAGTTGACTATTTCCTTAACAGCATGAACTCCTGTATGCTAATCCCCACTATCACCTAACCTACCCGAGTCACTCAAACATCAGCCACTACCTTGGACCACATATGGACAAACATAACAGCTCCCCTTGTATCTGGTATAATCTACGACAGAACAACTGACCACTATCCTACCTTTCTCATAGCGAACATGGACATAACACCACCAAAAAGCAAGAAATTTTCATTTAGGCTACACAGTGAATCAGCTTTAGACAATCTTACAGAGGCACTTCACAATATTAACTGGGATTCTGAATTCAATAATACCCATGATATAAATTCATTAGCTAACCTCTTCCTCTCCAAAACTCTAAGCCTCTACAACCTTCATTGTCCCCTTCTTACAAAGCAAGTAACTGACAAAAGATTAAACAATCCATGGCTCACAAATGGCATTCTCAACTCAATCAACAAGAAACATGAATATGAAAAGAAAGTTAGGATTGGCCTAGTTTCAAAGGAAGTAGCTAAAAGGTACTCATCAATGCTTACCAGTATCATAAGAAAGGCAAAACTTGCATATTATGTGAATAAATAAATAAATAATAATAAATAAATAAATATGTTTATTCAGGTAAGGTACATACATACAAGTGATGTTACATTAATGGATTGATATAAGGATAGAGCTAGTACATACAATGCCTAAAGCCACTATTACGCAATGCGTTTCGGGCAAGAAAAACATTAATATCTAGAACTTAATACTAATTGAGCATAAAGAATAAAAAGTGTTGAAAACAAATACAAATAAAGATAAAAAAAAGGGGAAACATGACTGAAAAAGCAGCACAAATACAATAGGTTGACAAACAGTGTTGATTAAAAAAAAAAAAAAATAATAATAATAAAATAAAATAACAGACATGGGTTGACAATAAAGGAGTGAGGTGGGTTACAGGGAATTTATTAGGTAGTGTTTAGTTTTTATCTTAAACTGGTTGAGAGAGGTACAGTCTTTAACATGGTTGGGAAGGTCATTCCACATTCTGGGTCCCTTGATTTGTAGAGCATTTCTAGTTTGATTAAGTCGTACTCTAGGAATATCAAAACTGTATTTATTCCTGGTGTGGTGCTCATGGGTTCTGTTACAACCTTCAATGAAGCTTTTGAGGTCAGGATTGGCATTACAGTTCAGCGTTTTATATATGTATAATACACAAGAGAGAATGTGCAGTGACTTAATATCTAACATATTCAGAGATTTGAGTAAGGGTACCGAGTGATGTCTGGGGCCAGAGTTGGATATTGTCCTAATAGCAGCTTTGTGTTGGGTAATAAGAGGACGTAAATGATTTTGGGTAGTAGAACCCCAAGCACAAATACCATAGTTGAGTTATGGATAGATGAGGGAGTAATAGAGAGTAACCAGGGCAGGGCGGGGTACATAATATCTGATCTTAGAAAGAATGCCAACAGTTTTTGAAACTTTTTTTGATATATTTAGAATGTGACCCTGGAAATTCAGCTTGTGGTCGATGAGAACGCCAAGGAATTTGCCATCTAATTTGTTACAAATTTGGGGATTGTTTATTTTGAGATTTATCTGATTAGAGGATTTATTGCCAAACAGAATATAGAACGTTTTGTCAATGTTAAGGGTGAGTTTGTTGGCGGTTAGCCAAAGATGGACTTTCTCTAGCTCAGTATTTACTGTGGCATTTAGAGCAGGGGGGGTCAGGACTGGTGTAAATGAAGGTTGTGTCGTCAGCAAATAGAATTGGTTTGAGGTGTTGGGAGGCATTTGGAAGGTCATTAATGTAGATGAGAAAGAGGAGAGGGCCAAGTATGCTGCCCTGAGGAACACCAATGTTGATGGGTAGGGTGGGAGAAATTGTATTATTCACAGAAACATACTGGAGCCTGTCAGTAAGATAAGATTTGAGGTATTGCAGGGAGTGTCCTCTGACTCCATAATGATGTAATTTAAGAAGAAGGTTTTGATGGTTGACAGTGTCAAAAGTCTTACGCAGGTCCACAAATAACCCAACAGGAAACTCCTTTTTATCAAGAGCTGCGTGAATTAAGTTAATCATACTAATAAGTGCATCGTTAGTGCTTTTTTTGGGTCTGAAGCCATATTGACAAGAGCTAAGTATATTGTGTTTGGCTAGAAAAGAGTAAAAAGAGCTGCTTGTAGATTAGTTTTTCGAATATTTTTGACAAGTTAGGCAGGATTGATATAGGTCTGTAGTTGTTAACATCTATGAGATCACCACATTTGTGGACAGGGGTTACTCTTGCTTTTTTTAGAATGTCAGGAAAGGTTTGGAGTTCAAGTGACTTGTTGAAGAGCAATGCAATAGCAGGGGCTAGAGATCTGGGGGCTTTTTTGTAAATTAAAGTTGGTATTTCCTCGAAGGGCACTAGACTTGGTTTTAAGGGAAAGGATTATTTCATTGACATCAGTGGAACTAGTAGGCTTTAGGTACAGAGACTGTGGATAGTTACCTGTAAGATAGTCCTTAACATCAGTACAGGAAGATGGAATATCATTTGCAAGGGATGACCCAATGGAAGAGAAGAACCTATTGAACTCAATAGCAGAATCAGAGGCTGAAAGCTGACCATCGTTATTGGAAAGGAGTGTTGGTTTGTTATTTAAAATCTTCTTTGATCCCAATATTTGTGAAATTGTGCTCCAAGTTTTTTTAATGTTGCTCTTTATTTGGGTAAATTTATCTTCATAGTATTTAGTTTTGGCTCGTCTAATTATTTTAGATAGCAATAACGAGTAATTCTTTGAGAATTCTTTGGAGACTGTTCCTAGCCTATACTTCTTCTCAAGGTCGTGTTTTTTGTTAATGGATTTAAGTATTCCCTTTGTAAGCCAAGGATTGTTAAGTCTTTTGCTTGTGACTTGTTTTGTAAGCATAGGACAGTGGGTGTTATAAAGGCTAAGAGTTGTTTGAAGAAAAGATTGCACTGCTAGGTTGATGTCCCCTATGTTACCTAACTCGGACTCCCAGTTGACATTATCAGCAGCAGTTATAAAATTGTTTATAGCAGTTTCATTGTGCAGCCTAAAGCTTAACTCCCTTGTCTCTAGAGGAGGTTTGCTAATGTTAGTTAAGAGAAATGTGGGGTAATGGTCTGTAGTGCTATCGGTGATTATACCTGAAGTAAGCGGAGAGGTTATGTTGGTCCAGATGTGATCTAGAGTCGTAGCAGTACTATTAGTGATTCTAGTTGGTCTAGTGATTAAGGGTATGAGGAAGCAGGAATTCATACAGTTGAGGAAGCTAACAGCAGTAGGGTGTTCAGGCTCGCAGAGGTCAATATTAAAGTCCCCTGCAATAATTAGATGGTTTTTGTTCAATCTGTTATCTAGTATTAGATTTCTAAGGTTTGAGTTGAATTCAGACACATCAGTGTTAGGAATTCTATAGACTGCACCCACAGACAGGACAGACTCGGCACCCTTGACTCTGAAACTGGCGAAGATATACTACGCACAGCAGTCTCTAGTTCTAATTATTTTTAAGCATGTTAGTTCTTGGTGGTAGTAAAGAGCAGTACCACCACCTCTCTGCATTTGACGACAGTTGTAAATTGCCGAGTAGTTAGGCATGTTAAAGAGTTGAGTAGTATCCTCTTTCAACCACGTTTCAGTAAGTATAATAAAAGAGAATTTGTTGTCAATAGTTTCAATCAAGGCACTAACATCATCGAAGTGTTTACCTAGGGATCTAACGTTCAAGTTGATTACAGAGATATTGTGATTATCTGTTAATACATTGTTTACATCGTGTGCTGTAAAATATCTGCAATTTTGATAATTGAAGTGATGATTGTCATAGATAGTGGATAAGAGGTTTAGTTCTGGGTCTATACTTGTCTGCATAAAAAGGCTGTTTGCAGGAAAACAAGGCAAGAATGGCAAATTACAAAATAGAAAACAAAGAAAAAGTAGATTAAAAATTCTAAAGTAAAATAAACTTAATGGTAATTTTAAGTAAAAAGAAAAAAAACTTAATGGGAACTAGGAATGTAAAAAATTAACTAGAATAATTAATAACAATAGATGACCAAAAAAGTAAAAAAAACAATTATGAAATCTATAAGATGAAAAGCTTGCTTACTATACTATTATAAGTACACTATAGTTGAATACTAAAGTTACACTAAAACAAACTGAGGTAGTTTAAATAGAGATACACTCAGGAACACTGGATAATGAAGTTAATACTAGAGGACACAGGCAAAGCCAGTGTACTATGGAACATGGGAGTAAAAAGAAAAAAAAGACAATAATAAAGATGACAATATTATTCTTTTCATTTTTTTAACTAAAGTTAAAACCTTTTGAAGGGAAAGGCAGAGCTAGAGTACACAAAGGTAGTTAAATGAGATTATAATTTGAATTCAGGCTATACAGCAGCTATCCCACAGTCACTGTGGAAAAAATTAAGGTGAGCTTCTGTGGTTTATTTATTTATTTATTTATTTATGCATATACAAGAATGTACATAAGGAATGTGAGGATACAAATATGGTAATTACAGTCTTGTAAAGCCACTAGCACGCGCAGCGTTTCGGGCAGGTCCTTAATCTAAGAAAATTTTAAGGAGGTAAATACTTGCAAAATTTATAGACAAAAAAATGATAACAGATTACATGAAATGAAAAAAAAAAAAAGAAGATGAGAGAAAATTGTAGGTACAGTATATTAAAGCACATAGGTAGCTAAGATTGATTGCAATGACAGCTTAAAATGGTAGTTGACAACAAATTGGTAGGCACAATACAGCAGAAACAATATAAGATTGATTGCAATGACAGTTTGAATGGTAGTTGATAAAAATTGGTTGTCACAATACAGCATATGGCTAGCACATAAAAGAAGACAGCAATGAACACAATGATAAGGTTGTTTGATATTACATAAAAATTAGGAGATTGGGTAACACTAGGTACAGAGCAAATTTAAAGCTCAGTGTAGGAAACTAAGAAGATGAAGTTAGGTACTTTTTGGTTTTGCTTTTAAATAAGGCAAAAGTTTTACAGTTTTTCAATTCACTAGGGAGTGAGTTCCATAGACTAGGTCCCTTAATTTGCATAGAGTGTTTACACAGATTAAGTTTGACCCTGGGGATATCAAAGAGATATTTATTTCTGGTGTGGTGATAATGGGTCCTATTACATCTGTCCAGGGAGAGTTTCAGAGCATGGTTTGCATTTAAGAACAGGGTTTTGTAAATGTAGTTGACACAAGAGAATGTGTGGAGGGAGTTAATATTTAGCAAGTTTAGGGATTTAAACAAGGGAGCTGAGTGTTGTCTGAAAGGAGAGTTAGCTATTATTCTGATAGCAGATTTTTGCTGTGTGATGATGGGCTTAAGGTGGTTTGCAGTGGTAGACCCCCATGCACAGATACCATAATTAAGATAGGGGTAGATTAGTGCATAATATAGTGAGAGGAGAGCAGAGTTAGGAACATAATATCTGATTTTGGAGAGTATACCAACTGTCTTAGAGACTTTCTTAGTTATGTGTTGAATGTGGGTGCTGAAGTTGAGTCTCTTGTCTAGGAATAGGCCAAGAAACTTGCCATCATTTTTATTACTGATGTTAATGTTGTCTATCTGTAGCTGAATTGCATTTGATGATTTGCTTCCAAATAAGATGTAGTAAGTCTTTTCGATGTTTAATGTTAGTTTGTTCGTTGACATCCATAAGTGGACTTTTTTTAATTCATTATTCACAACATTATTTAGTGTATGTGGGTTGAGGTTTGAGTAGATAAGGGTAGTATCGTCAGCAAACAATATAGGTTTGAGAATATTAGAGACATTAGGCAGATCGTTTATATATATAAGAAATAGAAGAGGTCCTAAGATGCTGCCCTGTGGCACTCCAACGGTAATTGGTAGAGTGGAAGAAGTTGTATCATTGATGGTTACATATTGGTGTCTGTCACTAAGATATGATCGGATGTAGTCAAGGGCAAGGCCTCGGATTCCATAATGCTGGAGTTTAAGTAAGAGGTAGTTGTGATTAACAGTATCAAAGGCTTTTCTTAGGTCAATGAAGAGTCCAATCGGAAACTCATTTTTGTCAAGGGCTGAGTAGATAATGTCAAGGAGACTAATGATTGCATCATTGGTGCTCTTTTGGGACCGGAAGCCAAACTGGCAGGGGCTGAGTATGTCGAATTTTACGAGGTAGGAATAGAGCTGTTTGTAAATAATTTTTTCAAATATTTTTGATAGAGTGGGTAGATTTGATATTGGTCTATAATTGTTTATGTCCGCCGGATTGCCTCCTTTATGGACTGGCGTTACTCTTGCTTTTTTGAGGATATCAGGGAAGGTGTGATACTCTATAGATTTGTTGAACAGTAGTGCTATGGGTGGGGCAAGGGCATGGGAGGCTCTCTTGTACACAATGGACGGAATTTCACTGGTGTTCCCTGCCTTGGTTTTTAGAGAATGTATGATGAACACAACATCTGCCGGGCTGATTGGTGAAAGGAGAAGAGAGTTTGGATAGCTGCCTGAGAGATATGTGTTAATATGTGTCTGAGTCTGTGGGATTTTACTGGCAAGATTAGCACCAACCGATGAAAAGAAACTATTAAATTCATTTGCCATTTCTAAATCAGTTGACGGTATATCCCCATCCTTGTAGAGTTTTATTTGGTTATGTGAGTGTTGTTTAGTTCCTAGGATACTAGAGATAGTTTTCCAAGTGCTTTTCATGTTGCCTTTTGCTTCATTGAATCTATTCACATAATATGCAAGTTTTGTCTTTCTTATGATACTGGTAAGCATTGATGAGTACCTTTTAGCTACTTCCTTTGAAACTAGGCCAATCCTAACTTTCTTTTCATATTCATGTTTCTTGTTGATTGAGTTGAGAATGCCACTTGTGAGCCATGGATTGTTTAATCTTTTGTCAGTTTCTTGTTTATTGAATAGGTTTTTCCAGTGTCAGTCCTCCTAGCTATAATTTTACCATCTCGCACAAAACAGTGTTAAATTGTAGGGGAATTTTTGCAGAAGCCACGCAGTTTAAAAAAGAGATTTTGCCTGCACCTGGTCAGACATTCATTCACATAAACAGTGGATTTACTAGCAACTGCAGATGAGATAAGATCAGTCTTGCGGGAGCAGCTATCTAATTTTAAACGAATTCGCCTAATATTAGTACCAGATGATTTGGTACCCACTCTATAAGCTGCTTTGATGTCATTTTTTTGGATCGAATAATTTAACTTATCCTGCAATACTTTGATCACAATGGCAGCACAGTCTTCACCATCAGTTTCTTGGGGAAAATCACGTGAAGAGATAATTACAGACTCAAGTAGTTTATGTTGGTCTGTCTCGTCTTGGGTAACAGTGTGTTGCTGTTGTAGGTTGTTCAGATGGTTCTCAAACTGTTGCAATATTTCTTCCTGTTTTTTAGTGGTTGCATCTGGATTAAAGTTTGTAACTGTGTTCTTGAGAATGCTTAATTCTTGTTCGAGGTTGACGACTTTGGTAGATAGATCTTGATTGTTCTTGAGTAAGTCTACAACTTCATTCTGCAAAGATAATAATGAGCCTTGCAGGTTCATTATTATGGCCGACTGCTCTTTGATTACTGTCATTTGATCTTCATGTACTTGAGTTAATAACTTGAGCCAAGGGTTATCAGCAAAGCGCTTGAAGTCAGAACAAGGGGCAGCAGCTCGTTTAAGTTGGTCCATATGGCTACATAATAGTTGCATGGCCCGTGTCAGAGACGGCGCTGCGCCCAGCTGAGATTGTTTGTTATTGTTGACGGAGGGAGTGTCGGTACCCCCCACGGCGGCCACCGAGGTGGAGATAGCTGAACTAATCATGTTGCTAGCCTGGCTAGTAGGGTTATTCTTGTTAGGTGTGCTATCTTTCTTAAGGGTCTTACCGGTCTTACTTTGCATGATAGCAGGATAAATGTAGGCAGGAACAAATAGGGAAGACTCGTTGATAGGCAGCTGTGAACGTCGGGTACAGCTTCTTAGCTCCAGGGAGCAACACTAGTGAGGTCGAAATGAGAGAATTACGGGTTGGTCTAGTTGGTTTTTTCAATCACATTTAGGTCACTGTGTACTTAGCTGCCTTCGGGTGATGCTACATCATTTATTGGTAGCCGAGAGCTCAAGGATCAGCTGATAAAAGAGGAGGGAGGGCAGGGCCGAAACGGTGTTGTTGACGTTCGTTCGCTCGTATATATACGCCATAGGGTGCCAGGCACGATTCAAATGCCCCGCGGCTACACGGGGTTCACATAAGCTTCCTCAGGGCTCTTGTAAACTGACGCCATTTAAAAAAAAAATCGTGGGCAATATTCTCAGGTGTGAGAGGCACAGTACTGTGCCTCAAAGTACTGTGCCTCTATATATATAACCTACAAGAGGTACCACCTCTGGTGCAAGTGTAGGGACCCATAGCCTCGGAGAAGAAAATAAAGAGTACTCAGAGAAGACCTTGTGGATCCTCACTGAACACTTTGATATTTTCTTCTCCTACCACCCCTATTCTTTTGGTATGTGTGTATATTTATCTAACTTTATTTGACAATGTCATTACACAAAAAAAGTTAAAATATTGATTATATGCAGGGGTACAAGGCTGCTTATCACAAGTTAAAAAGCTCCTCCAGTTCTTCAGATGGCGGGCAGGAACCATGGATGCAGTGAGTATTTCCACTCTGGATTGCCACACTAAGGCACTGAAAAAGAAAACTGGCAGCTCTAGGGTCTCTAGTTGTTTCGATTAGCTTAGACCTCAACTCCTTCAAAAAGCTAGCAGCACTTTTACCCCAGGCACCAAGTTTCTCTGAGGCAATGGGGACGAAATTGTAGTTGTGCTCACGGTCTCTGTATTTACGTGACTTGGCCGCTTCCCGGTGATTGGCAGCTCCTCCTGCTTGTGTAGCACTGAAGTCAACATAGGTATTGGCTAAAGTTGAAACGCAAGTGAAGTCCCACACCAACTGCCTACCATTCTTCCAGGGGTTCACCGTGATTCCGTCTGAGCGACTGACAGGCTCATCAGAGTTGCGGGACATTAGGTAACAGGGTTCTCTCTCTGCTGGACAACCGGCTGTGGTAAGGCTTCTCCTAATAATGTCATTGGCCTCGCCGTGTCTTGCATGCCATCCTCTTGTCTTTTGGCAGAGAAGGCCATGCCGTCCGTATCTGTCGACCTCTGCCTCGCCGCAAATACACCTGTATTCGGTGTGGATTGGGGCAGCGAGGCGGAGAGCCACGGCAATTTGGAGAGCCTGGGGTGTGAGACGGGTGCCGGTTGCTGATATTGGGGTTGCTAATAGAAAATAATCTGCATCGGGAGCTGCTACAGCTCTAAGTCGGGCAGTGTCATGTGGTGTTGATGCAGCTTCTAGCAAAGTCGCAGCTTCTTGGTCGGCAATTAATGGGGCGATATATATAAACATATATATATATATATATATATATATATATATATATATATATATATATATATATATATATATATATATATATATATATATATATATATATATATATATATATATATATAACTGAAAACTCACACCCCAGAAGTGACTCGAACCCATACTCCCACAACTGGTATGTACAGGGACGCCTTAATCCGCTTGACCATCACGACCGGACATAAGGAAGTGATAGCCGAGGCTATATGAACCACTTCCCCGCCGGCACTCGGATGGTAATCTTGGGCATAGCATTTTATGAAATCACCTCATTCTTTGGGGCACACGTGAGGAACACAAATGCAAACAAGCCTGAATGGTCCCCAGGACTATATACAACTGAAAACTCACACCCCAGAAGTGACTCGAACCCATACTCCCACAACTGGTATGTACAGGGACGCCTTAATCCGCTTGACCATCACGACCGGACATAAGGAAGTGATAGCCGAGGCTATATGAACCACTTCCCCGCCGGCACTCGGATGGTAATCTTGGGCATAGCATTTTATCAAATCACCTCATTCTTTGGGGCACACGTGAGGAACACAAATGCAAACAAGCCTGAATGGTCCCCAGGACTATAAACAACTGAAAACTCACACCCCAGAAGTGACTCGAACCCATACTCCCACAACTGGTATGTACAGGGACGCCTTAATCCGCTTGACCATCACGACCGGACATAAGGAAGTGATAGCCGAGGCTATATGAACCACTTCCCCGCCGGCACTCGGATGGTAATCTTGGGCATAGCATTTTATCAAATCACCTCATTCTTTGGGGCACACGTGAGGAACACAAATGCAAACAAGCCTGAATGGACCCCAGGACTATATACAACTGAAAACTCACACCCCAGAAGTGACTCGAACCCATACTCCCACAACTGGTATGTACAGGGACGCCTTAATCCGCTTGACCATCACGACCGGACAATAAGAATGAGGTGATTTGATAAAATAAAACCAGAAAAAACGGCCAGCCTACTCATGAGAAACTCTCCAGACACAAAACAGAACGCTTTAAAAGAGACTAATGTCGTCTATGCCTTCAAATGCCCACTTGGGGACTGTAAGCTCCAAAAAACCCAGTATATAGGCAAGACAACAACATCTCTTTCTAGGCGTTTAACGATGCATAAGCAACAGGGCTCCATTAAGGAACATATAATCTCTTCCCATAACCAAACCATCGCCAGAGAAATCCTAGTAAACAACACAGAAATCATCGATAGATACAGCGATAGCAGGCGGCTTGACGTTTGCGAGGCACTACACATCAAGAAGTCAACACCAGCAATCAACAGCCAATTATTGCACAACTATATTCTACCCACCTCAAGACTCCGCTCCAATATAGAAGCATCAAGAAATATGGACCAATAGGCTTTCTACAAACACTTCTATTCAATACCCATTGTTTCTGTTCTGTCTTGTGTTGATACTTTTAATACCCTATTAATATCCCCTCTTGTTCTGTCTTGTGTTAATGCCACATCACCCCTCCCACCTCACTCAAATGTAGATATAAAATCAGAGATACGTTCTAATCAGTTGTGTATTTGTGAAGTCTTTGAAAATGTAATAAGTTTTACGAAACGCGCCCGTGTCGCGTCAGACTAGAAATAAAAATGAATTTTGGAGAAGTGATTTTTGATTTACCTCCAACAGTGAAGCGTAATGTACGAAAGATTGAGAAAATTTGTGTTAGAATTATTAATCTTACTTTTTCGGTCATATTTAATAATATATATATATATATATATATATATATATATATATATATATATATATATATATATATATATATATATATATATATATATATATATATATATATATATATATATATATATTAGTATATTTTGGTAGCAGTCTTTCCTGTAGACATATATTATTAAATATGGCCGAAAAAGTAAGATTAATAATTCTAACACGAATTTTCTCTTTTTTTTTGAGATATATACAAGAGTTATTACATTCTTGTACAGCCACTAGTACGCCTAGCGTTTCGGGCAGGTCCCTGGAATACGATCCCCTGCCGCGAAGAATCGTTTTTTCATCCAAGTACACATTTTACTGTTGCGTTAAAACAGAGGCTACAGTTAAGGAATTGCGCCCAGTAAATCCTCTCCGGCCAGGATACGAACCCATGACATAACGCTCGCGGAACGCCAGGCGAGTGTCTTACCACTACACCACGGAGACTGTGCTATGTTTCTTATATTTCTTTTCACTGTTGATGGTAACTGAAAATTCAATTTTCCAAAATTCATTTTTATTTTTAGTCTGACGTGACACTTGAACGCGTTTCGTAAAACTTACTACATTTTCAAAGACTTTTGTTTACACACACAACTATAACTGAACAGAGTTCAAACAGCTTCGATTTTATACCTGCATTTGGGTGAGGTGATATGTTACAACAGTTTTGGATGAGGTGAAAACAAACTTTCAACGCAAGACAGAACACGAAACAATGGGTATAATATTTTGTAAGTTAAAGGGAAGAAGGGAAGTAACTGCAAATTAACCCTTAACCCTTAAAGTGCGCATCACTTCATATGAAGTGTAAATCGTTTTACCAGTCAACTGCGCTTCACGTCATATGAAGATTATGGGTACCGCACACGATTTGAATGGCCCGCGGTGTAGCTGGGGGTCCCATACGCTGCCCAGGGGCTCTAGTAAACAGCGGCCATTTTGAAAAAAATTCCCGCTCACGAACCGAAGGCATGGGAGGCCTCAGTTTAGCGAGTCACCATGGCGAGCGCACGGTCAAACGCCTCACGGGCACGCACCACTCAGTCCCTCACCCCAGAGCAAATAGCCCACGAATTATTCTCTAAAGGTGAAAAAAGTGTGTTTGACGATTCAGACAACGATGAGGATTATACACAGTTGTCGGGTGATAGTAGCAGCAGCAGTGAAAGTGAGAATGACCGCCATGCCATGGCGAGGCCTCTACGCTCACCCATGCCTCCTCGGCCAGTTTCTACCCCAATTCTACCACGACCTCACAGTTCCTGTGGATATTTTCTGTTTGAGGGTGTATTGTGTCAGAGGGAGGTGACTCCTTTTCTGGGTTTAGTGACTCAGATCAAAGTTTTATTGAGCCTGTGGCAGGTACCAGTGGTGTAACTGGGCGAGAAATTGTCGCGTCAGCAGCATCTCGCCCGGCCAAGCGCCACCGCATGGCACCACATGAGGGACCAAGACCCTCGTGTTCACGTGCATCCACCTCACGTGCATCCACCTCACGTGCATCCACCTCACGTGCATCCACCTCAAGTGCATCCACCTCAAGTGCATCCACCTCACGTGCACCCACCTCACGTGCACGTAGCCGCCGTGCTTCTCGCAGACGGTATTCAGCTCCTGGTCGCCGGTATGCATCGCTTCCTCGCCGTCTTTCCTCTGCATCTCGCAGGACGCCTGGTGTACTTGAGTGGAGTGATGGTGACGATTTTATTCCTAATATTCCTCACTTTGACGATAAAGATGTAGGGATTACAAACCTTTTCCCTAATCAAGGTGAGGACATGGCTGAGATGGAATATTTTACAGCATTCTATGATGAACCACTCATGGAATACATTGTACACCAAACGAACCTGCATGCTGCTTACCTGATTGAGAGGGAAATCACAGAATCTTCACGACTGCAGCGTTGGAAAAATACCACAGTGGCAGAAATGTATGTGTTTTTGGCACTCTGTTTGTTGATGAAGCACTGTCACAAACATGCAATAAGTGACTATTGGAGCAAGGACAAGACAATACCAACACCTTTATTCGGGAAATATATGTCACGAGACAGGTTTCAGATACTCCTCAGGTGTCTACATTTTGGAAGTGTTCAGGACCGAACACCTGATGATAGACTGTGGCGAGTGAGGCACTACATGAACGATGTTATTGGAAAATTCAGAGATTTTTACGTACCAGCACAGAAGCCGATGGTTGATGAATCTCTCGTACTTTTCAAGGGACGTGTTCCATTCAAACAGTACATTCCCTCAAAACGAAACCGATTTGGCCTGAAATTTTTTGTTCTTTGTGATTGTGAGACAGGATATGTGTTACAGATGATTCTATACTCGGCTAGTGATGTAGACATTCCCGGTAACGACGAACATGGATTCTCGGGGAGTGTAGTGAAGACCATCATGGCTCCGTGGATGAACAAGGGACACATTTTATACACAGATAATTACTATACAAGTCCCTTGCTAGCTCGGTTCTTGCTAGAAAATAGAACCGGATTGGTTGGTACAGTAAAGCCACAACGAAGGGAAATGCCTGTGTTTGACAACGACATTGCAGTTGGTGAGTGTCAGAGAAGGAAAAGTGATAACATTCTGTCAGTTCGGTGGAAAGACAAAAGAGAGGTGAACTTGTTGACAACAATTCATGATGGAACAATGGTGAACAGTGGGAAAGTGAACCATAAAACAAACGCACCACTATATAAGCCAGACTGTGTTTTAGACTATAATATCAACATGCGGTTGATTGATAAATCAGACATGATGATTGGCACTGCAGAGTGTGTGCGGAAGACATGTAGGTGGACGAAAAAAGTGTTCTTCCATCTTGTGGACATGATCATGCTGAACTGTTTCAACATGTACCTTGTGAGAACTGGACGTAAGCCCACTTTCCGTGACTTTGTATTTGATGCTGCAATACAGTTATTAGGAAAGTTTGCAAAAGATGTCCCAGGTATTCAGCGGCCCATCATAAACCCACTGTTGCAGCATGCTGGTACTCCACGCCTCGCTCACACTGAAGGCTTCCTAGCACACAAACTTAAGTATTTGCCACCTGCTGGGAAGCGTGCAATAGCCCAACGTGATTGCTTGGTGTGTAAAACAACGACACGTAGAGACAAGAAACGGAAGCTTGTGCAAACATGGTGTGAAACGTGTGGTATCCCATTATGTGCTGTCGACTGCTTCAATGACTACCACAGTCTAGAAATCTTCTAAGTGTGCTTCAAAGTGTGTATAGCGTGTGCGAGTGTGTAAATATGTAAACATATAAGCAGATAGCGTGTGCGTGTGTGTAAATATATACAAATATAAGCAGAACATACAATATAATAGACTGTAATGACATATTATATTGCCGTAATTGAAAACATTTGTGTGCGCCTGTGTATACTCAAATATGCAACAATTATTGATACAAAATATGTTCAAACAGTATTTGAAACACAATTAGTGAAAAAAATTAGATAAAATGCGCTTAGACATTGTAAATAAATAGCGCGAAAATATATTTGTGGCAACTCTGGCTGTTTGAGGACCGCGCGCAACACCTCCCGGGCGTGTACTGCATGAGTGAACATGCAGATTGTGACGTCATCACCGAGCTTTTCGGCTCTATTGCAACAAAAGTAAGTACAATAGATTTGTTTTTTTCCCGTGATCAGTGAACAGAACTTAACAGATTAGCAAAAAAAAAAAAAAATTTTATTTTTTTTCAAAATGACATGCACCTGTGCGGATGGCAGGATATTAGAGCCCGAGCATGTTAAGGGTTAAAGACAAGTTACGTGTTGTTCAACCAGTGAGGCGTCACAGGCAGCCAAATGCCTTCAACAAGTGAGGCGCCACAGGCAAGCCAAGCGCCTTCAACAAGTGAGGCGCCACAGGCAAGTCAAGCGCCTTCAACAAGTGAGGCGCCACAGGCAAGCCAAGCCCCTTCAACAAGTGAGGCGCCACAGGCAAGCCAAGCGCCTTCAACAAGTGAGGCGCCACAGGCAAGCCAAGCGCCTTTAACAAGTGAGGCGCCACAGGCAAGCCAAACGCCTTCTCAAGTGAGACGCCACAGGCAAGCCAAGCGCCTTCAACAAGTGAGGCGTCACAGGCAAGCCAAATGCCTTCAACAAGTGAGGCGTTACAGGCAAGCCAAATGCCTTTAACAAGTGAGGTGTCACAGGCAAGCCAAACACCTTCTCAAGTGAGACGCCACAGGCAAGCCAAGCGCCTTCAACAAGTGAGGCGTTACAGGCAAGACAAATGCCTTCAACAAGTGAGGCGCCACAGGCAAGCCAAACGCCTTCTCAAGTGAGACGCCACAGGCAAGCCAAGCGCCTTCAACAAGTGAGACCTCACAGGCAAGCCAAGGCTTCAGCAGCTGGCAGTCAAAACTAACTTTGCTTAATGAACTGTACAGTAATTTTAAGTGTTAATTTTAGTGTTGTGTTAGTATAGGTTACGTAAATTGTTAAGAATTCTTAACTTCAAGATGTGTAGCATCAATCAAGAAGACGAACACCAACAAGGCAAGTTGAGGTTTCTAGTTGAATATTTAATAATTATATGTGGCAAGGCAATTCAAATTATGTTGTTTGTAGTATAAAAATAGTTGGAAATGGTCACTTTTGGACTCGTAGGTGAAAAAGTACCATTATCCGAAAAATGTGACAATCCGGCTGGGGGTCCTTCCCATATAGTCCGGATGATCGAGTGGAGACAGTACTCTCTGACCAAACTAAGTTCCAAAGGGTAACGAAGGACACTACAGCCGAATTGAAAGCAAAGGTCAACAAACTGATCGAAACTGTGAACGCCAAGAAATCCGGACTCCACCTGCCAAAGATCATTGGGGAATATAAACCTGGATATGCGTATGGAAATGTCAAGACACACAAGCCTGGAAACCCACTTCGGCCAATCATTAGCCAGATACCCACACCCACGTACAGACTGGCGAAGCGACTCAACGGCCTGCTGACTCCTTATGTTCCTTGCGCCTTCAGCCTGAAGTCTCCAAAGGAATTTGTTGACTTACTGCGGGGCACACGAGCCACAGGGATAAGAGCCTCGTTGGACGTAGAATCGCTGTTTACCAACGTACCTGTGGACGAGACAATCGGGATGATAGCCGACAGAGTGTATCGTGATCCAGCCTGTACTCCTCTTGACATACCAGAAAATATTCTGAGGAAACTACTCCAAGCTTGTACTAAAGAAGGGACTCAAGGAGTCCCTTCTTGAGCCCGGATGGGCACATGTATAAGCAAGTAGATGGGGTCGCCATGGGTTCTCCCCTAGGTGTCCTGTTTGCAAACTTCTACATGGGTACCATTGAGCAAAAAGTCTTAGTCGACATGAACTTGAAACCGGCCATATACTGCAGGTATGTTGACGACATTTTTACACAGGTACCTGATGTCAGACATCTGCAGGAGCTGAAGGAGGCATTTGAGCAGAGTTCCGTCCTGCGTTTCGCTTACGAGATGGAAAAGGATGGGAAGCTGCCCTTTCTAGATGTAACAGTCATGGAAAAGAGCGGAGGTTTCCACACTGCAGTCTACACTAAGGAAACGAACATAGGAATGTGCCTAAATGCCAACAGCGACTGCCCAGACAGGTACAAGAGGAGTGTTGTTAAAGCATATGCCGACCGTGCTCTCAGCCACAGCTCAGAATGGAAGCAAGTCGACGAAGAACTCTGTAGGGTAAGGCAGGTCCTAGTCAACAACGGCTTCTCCAATGGTTTCGTCGAAGACATCATAAGAAGGAAAGTGAAACGCCATGCAACCTCTGAAGAGACAACTAACACAACACCTATACCCCCTATTAGACTATTTTACAGGAACTTCTTTTCCACAGCTCATAAAACGGAGGAAAGGGTCCTGAAAGATATTGTTAATAGAAACGTTATCCCTACAGACAAAAATCAGAGGATACAACTGACGATTTACTATAAAACCAGAAAAACGGGCAGCCTACTCATGAGAAACTCTCCAGACACAAAGCAGAACGCTTTAAAAGAGACCAACGTCGTCTATGCCTTCAAATGCCCACTTGGGGACTGTAAGCTCCAAAAAACCCAGTATATAGGCAAGACAACAACATCTCTTTCTAGGCGTTTAACGATGCATAAGCAACAGGGCTCCATTAAGGAACATATAATCTCTTCCCACAACCAAACCATCGCCAGAGAAATCCTAGTAAACAACACAGAAATCATCGATAGATACAGCGATAGCAGACGGCTTGACGTTTGCGAGGCACTGCACATTAAGAAGTCAACACCAGCAATCAACAGCCAATTAATGCACAACTATATTCTACCCACCTCAAGACTCCGCTCCAATATAGAAGCATCAAGAAATATGGACCAATAGGCTTTCTACAATCACTTCCATTTCAATACCCATTGTTTCGTGTTCTGTCTTGTGTTGATGTAATTAATACCCTATTAAATACCACC